>NC_057800.1:56792212-56812927 GCF_018294505.1 Triticum aestivum
GTTGCTGCTGCTGCTGCTGCTGTTGTTGTTGCTGTTGTTGTTGTTGTTGTTGCTGCTGCTGCTGTTGTGCTGTTGTTGCTGTTGGTGGTGGTGGTGGTGGTGTTGTTGTTGTTGGTGTTGTTGTTGTTGGTGCTGCTACTGCTACTGCTCTTCTATGTATATCTAGAAATCATTAGAACATTAATGTAACACTCTTGTTGCTATGTAGCCTAGGATTGCATATTTCGACATTAAGTACAGTGCATGTTGCTATGTAGCCTCAGATATATTACATATGGCCCTAGTTAACCTAACGATAAATGAGTTGCAGATATATTCAATTAAAAGTCTGATTCACCGATTAGTCCCTTATCAGCCGCCGACCTATATGGTACCAGCTACCGATATCCTGAACAGTGAGCAGATATAAGCCATGGGATGAAACTAACCTTGATGGAAAACATCAGTTGTTCCCAAAATTGTCCTGTGTAGGTACATCGAGAGGCATGCTAAGCACAACAGTTCATACTTGCACATATAGAACATCACATTATGAATAACTGGAATAAACAAGGCATACTATGAACAGCCAAAGATAGCATTTGAAACTGGACATATGCTAACCACAAACAACCGAACAATCAAAAAACTTTAAAAGAGGCATATGCTAGCTATAACAGGCTTAACAACAACAAATATATGCATTCCTATCGGTATGTTTAAAACTGGATTGATGAAATGTACTGCACAGTAAATAATTGCACATATAGAGCATCACATTGTGAACAACTGAAATAAACAAGGAATACTGCAAACAACCAGATATAGCAATTAAAACTGGACATATTCTCACTACACTACGAAAGGGACTCGACAAAACAAATCATGGGTTTCCCCCTGTGAAGAGGCACAGCAAAATAAATCATGGGTTTCCTCACTTGTCACAGATGGGCTCGTTCTCGTGGGAAGAGCGCGGACCCTGGATGCGCTCCATGTTGTCACAGATGGGCTTCTTCCCCTTGGAAGAGCACCGCTATAGGGTGCCCTCCCTGATGTCACAGACGGGCGCTTTCCCCTTGGAAGAGCAGATGGGCTCTTTCCCCTTGGAAGAGTCGGAAAGGGTGCCCTCCTCGTGGTCGTCGTCGATGAGGTCTGACTTGGAAGCTGTGGATCCCAAGCCAGTGTCGCAGAACGTGTCCTTCAGAAATGACAAAAGGGGCTCGATGGTGATGTAGAATGGCAAATTGTTGATAGCGAGCCAGAGGAGATCTGCGACGGGGCCATGGATGAGATCGACAGCGATTGAACCCAAGGGGTTGGGGGTGGGCCACTTAACCTGTGATATAGCCCGCCTCAGGCCGTCGTTGTCGATGACCTCGATGTCGTAGCCGGCGGCCGAGACATGCCTGCATACTCTAGCCCGCTGCTTGAGTGCCTGCCGCCAGTAATGGTCATCACCTTCCTCGGCAATGTCGGGTGAAGAGACCTCTTTGGGCCAGTCGCTCCTCAAGCTCCACGAGAAGCGTAGCCGGGCTTAGGTTGCGACGCTCTGGAGTGGGGGGTGGGAATGGGGATCGGGATCTGTGGGAAAGGGGCATTTGGCAGACATAATCTAAGAAACTCAGGGCAGCCGGGGTATGGAGATCGGTGGGTAAGCTGCACGGGCAAACTGGCAGATGTTGACAATGGAGGCCTTGCGGCGGTGGCGGTGGCAGCGGCGACGGGGAGCTTGCTAGGGTTTCGAACGAGGGAGGGGTGTGTGTGTGCGCACGCCCGAGGCGGTTTTGGTGTGTGTGTGTGTGTGTGGAGGGGAGTGTTTGAGGAAATAACGCGGGTACTGAAAATTTTACTACACGGGAGTCACATGCGGGAGTGAAATGCCGGGCTATTGAAAATTTTGATGATTGTGCATCGCACACGGTCTGGAGATAACAACCGTGTGTTATGAAATTGAAAAACCCTCGAGGCAGGCAAATATTTTCTAGGGATGCAAGCGGGATTGGGAATAAGAAACATCGCACACGGTCTGGAGATAACTACCATGTGTTATGAAACAGAAAAACCCTTGAGGCGGGCAGATATTTTTGAGAGGGGGAGCCTCGTGGAGCCCAGTGTACTATGCGTATGTGTGCGTGACAGGGGCACCGGCGTGACACACAGTTAGTATGAGTGAACCGTGTTTGTTGCGTCATCCGACTTGTCTAATGTTCATAAATTTGGCGAAAAATGACGCGGGAGAGGGTCAGAACATGGACACACTTGCATGTGGACCAAATTTATGTATCAAAAGGGTGGTTTGATTTTCAAATACCAAATGCAACTTCGATGTGGCACCTCTCTCGCAAAGCGCATGGTATTGCTTGCCCCCACCCCCTCATGTCGGCACGAATTGGGAATCCTAAGCTATGAATGCATGCCCCTCCCTCCAACCAAGGTTCACCTAGCAAAGTGCGAAGTAGCTTGCAACCCCCTCCTCCCTCGTGTCAGCACGAAGGGAATCCTAAGCTATGAATGCATGCCCCCCAACCAAGGTTCATTCACCTAGCAAAGTGTGAAGTAGCTAGCAGCCCCCCTCCCTTGTGTCGGCACACAGGGAATCCTAAGCTATGAATGCATGCCCCCCAACCGAGGTTCACCCTAGCAAAGTGCGAAGTAGCTAGCAGCCCCCTCCCTCGTGTCGGCACGAAGGGAATCCTAAGCTATGAATGCATGCCCCCCCAATCGAGGTTCACCCTAGCAAAGTGCGAAGTAGCTAGCAGCCCCCCTCCCTCATGTCGGCACGAAGGGGGTCCTAAGCTATCAGTACAGAAAAAATACACTTCCGTGATGATACGTGTTTGTCACAGTATGTCACGTTTTTTATCATGCATGTACATCCATGACGATTTTATGACAGAATCAAGATAGTCATACCTGTGCTGTCGTAGAAGTGTTCCATGACATTACCAAAATTATCATCACGGAAGTGTCCACTTCCATGACGATAAATCGCGCGTCACAGAAGTGCTTTCGTCAAGGGTGACCAACACGTGGCATCCACCGTAACGGAACGTCGTTAAGCTATCGGGTCGGGTTTTGGATCCGATAACCCGTTAACAGCCCCGACCAATGGGGATTTTGCATGTGTAAAATCATCATTGGCTGGAGGAAACACGTGTCGGCTCACCGCTGGGACAGATGTCATCTGCTCATTGGACCGAAGGCGCCTATGATACGGCGACTGTTAACGGCCTGTTCGCATATAGCCCATTTACAGCCCGCTAACCCAGGGCCCATTACGCCCTATCCGAATTAGGCCCAGTAGCGTCATCTGGGCCGTCCAATATGATTCAGCCCGTTTTAACTTCCAGCCCATGTGTGGCCCATGACTTCTTTCGGCCCATATGAGGACCTTTGTAACTCTTGGCCCATTAACGGCCCGTGGTGAAACTGGCCCGTAATGTACAGTGTATCACTTTATACCCATTAACGGCCCGTTATTCCATTGGGCCGTTTCCAGCCCAAGTTATCTTTCGGCCTTCTCAGGGCCCATTGATTCTTGGGCTCATTTGCAGCATTCGGTTACATACGGCCCGTTACTGTCATTTTCTGCTTGTGGGCCAAATTCAGCCTGTCGTTACAGTCGGCCCGTTTGCGGACCATTAATATATTGGGCCGTTTTCAAGTCAAAAAAACCCGTTGGGTTGTTTTCATAGAGTTATCAAATACAGCCTATTAACGGCCCGTTATGGTCCACGAATAGTACGGCCCATTATTGGCGAAATGATGATACGCCCGTAGAAGGCCCATGGATCCTACGGCCCGTATGAGGCCCATGGATAGTACGGCCCGTAGAAGGCCCATGGATCGTACGGCCCGTAGAAGGCCCATGGACCCTAAGGCCCGTATAGAAGGCCGATGGATCCTATGGCCGGACGAAGGCCCATGGATCATACGGCCTATGGGAGGCCCATGGTTACAACAGTCCGTGTGTTGCCATGATTATTTTGGCCTAGTTACCAAAAATAGGCTATTGTGGCCACTAGAAAAAACAAAAAAAACTGCAGTGACTACAAGCAAACAACTAAACAAGATAATAAGGAAATAAATAAGCAAGCAATTAACGCTATCCTACTACCGCTATTACACATATTACATCCATTGGTCATCAAAGTTCGCCACCAGTGCAAATATAGGGAACAAAGCAGCACATTGCATACACTAGCCGTCAAAATTGGCCACCAGTACAAATAAACGCGACAGCAAAACAAGAGCATAACTGAAACAACTTCAGAAGAGCTCAAGAAACGTTATCCTGGGTATCCACCATGCTGGCAATAAGCTTAGCAAGCTGATTAGCTTTGTCCTGTTTGGCGCTAAAATCTTCCAACGCTTGCTGTTGCACCAAAAAGTATGCATCCGAATGCTCCAGGGACTTCCGCAGTCCTTCCGCTTCTTGTCGCAGCACAGCTGATCGATGTCTTTTAGCTTGTAGTTGAGACTCAAGAAACTGAACTAATTCAGATAGTGAGTTTGAATAGCTTGTGCAAGCGGTAGTGGCTAGTAACTCGAACACTAAACCAAGACATGACTTTGGGGTTGTCTCGCTGTCTTCAAGATAGTCTTCCTTAGCTGTTTTATCAGCTTTGTTGGAGACCAACAAGGATGTGTCACTATCATGAACCTTATCTGCATTACTTCCTTTACCATTGCTTAATAAGGCACTCTTCCCCAATATTCTGTCAGCATTCTAAAAGAAGAAACAAGCAGACACATAACAAGTTTAGTATGTAGTAGTATATGAAACTCACTTCGGTGAACCAGTTCATTAGTAAGGTGGACAGGATTAAACTACCAAGTCTTCTATTGCCAAGTACTAGTACATAATAAAAGCATCAAACAAACATATATCTATGTACTATGGTCACTGCATTGTCTTGCCAAATCAAAATAAATACACAGTTCAAATCATATCAGTTCAAGACAAAGCAGAAGTGAAAGAATACAAAGCGTGGGAAACTACACGGCACAACAAGATTTCAGATGGGTACCATGGGTCTACATGTACAACAACACTATTGGCTCTGTTGTGATGCTAGTAATGTGTATGATATGAAAGTTAACTGTATACACAATTGAAATTGAAATCAACAGAGCTATTGATAAGAGCAAACCTGTTAAAGAAACATGCGTGAACATTCCTGTTGTGCCATTAGAGTTTCGATTGGATCCTTCAATTTAAAAATAAGTTTGTATGAGTAAATACAGTGATACAAGAGCAAAGCAATCATAGTTAAAAAAGGCGCGCCTAAGCGAGCGCTTAAGCGCGCCTAGGCTCTAGACGTTGGCAAAACGCATTGCGCATAACTACGCATAATCTGTGTATAACTGCGCATAAGCATGCGCTTTGGTCAGTAAAGCGCAAGGCGGTGGCAAAATGCACAATTAACGCCTAGCGCTTTTTTGAACTATGATAGCAATGGAATCATAAATTAGAACAATTGTTCTTCAGGTTTAGGCACTTGTTCTACATGAACATAGTACAGTAAGACGCAAGAATATAATACTTAAAAATAGAAAATGAGCTCATAGACCTTACCACATTCTTGGTTCGGGACCAGTACAGAACAAGGCGTTCCCAGTCATCGTCCAATAAATGTGTCTCAGGAGAACGTAAGGGAATTTGATGAGTTTCTTTGCAGGTGAAGTACGTTTTCTTCAGGTAATTCCGATAATGCCACCAAGCATTCTTGAGGATAGCAGAGGTATTAGCATAGGCCTCATCCTGAGTTTCCAAATTGGTCCTTCTCTATAGAGAAAAAATGGGAAGTTTGTTGTATTATAACCATCATGAAGGTAGGATGTATGGGACGAAGCAAAGTAATTGCCATGAATAACATTACTTACACATAACTCCTGGACAAACACCTGCAACTGTCATTTTCCTTCATCTTCAGTATAATATTTCCAAGATGGGAAGATACGCACATACGATTTAACAACATCAAATGCGATAGATGCTAAATTATGACTAGCTGGTTGTGCTTCCTCGTCAGGGAAGGAAGGCGGCACACGGAAGATCACCAAGATAAGATAATTAATCGTCAATGGCAATGTACTTTCGTCGCTTCAACGGCCCGAAGGTATAGCTGCCGCTCGGAGACCGTTTCCTCTTGCGGAGCTCCTCGAAGTCCACGCAAAGCCTTCCGAAGCGCTGAACATGGCGGACAGTGCGGGGAGTAGTCAGGGAAGTGCTCAAGAGGACGGCTTCAGGGGGGCCTGGCTGCGCAGAATAGCCGGGCGCCGTCTCACCACGACCTCCTGAGGCCTCCGAAGTTTTGACCTCGGGCGCCGCATGCTGCATCGCCTCAGCTACTGGCAACCCAGGATCACGGGATCCTGAGGACGACGCCTCAGGAGCCCCAAACAGTGTCTGCACATCGACGCTCGAGCCGCCAGCCTCTGGTGGCGCTCGTCCCCCCGCGCCCACATTCAGGATGAGCTCGGCAACAACAACCAAGAGAGGAACCACGCTGGCAGGGTTCTCACGGGATCCCACCAGGCCGGCCGGACGCAGCCCCCACTCATCGAAGGAAGGCATGCAAGCAGCGAATTCGGCTTTGTTCTTGCATCGATACAGCAGATAGTTCTTCCCAGGCAAATCGTCCGGCAAAGGGACACCTGTCAGGACCTTGAGCACTGTTTGTCTCACCCCAAGGGGGAGCCCGGATTCCTAAAGCCTCATATGGTCCTGACTATTGAGCAAGGTCCGCATCAGGCGAGAATGGCGTTGAAGCGGAGCAACCCGGCGCTTGATGAACTCCTTCACCATCATCGGCGCGGCCACGCCGCGGTCCTACAACATCCTTAGCCTGAACCAGACAGGGGGAAGACGGGGGCTTGCTAGCCTCTCGTGGCCCCAGCCAGAGTGGGGAACGACGGGCGCTGACGGGGCCTAGAGCAGAGGGCTGAGCACACCGGTGTCGACAAATACCCACCGTGTCCAAAACTTGCGCGTGGATGGAGGAAGCTCGAAGTCGATCCCCGCGCCAGCCGTGGCGGCCACGGCCTGGAAGCTCACGCACACCGAGCTTTGCCGGGGATCAGTCAGGTGCAGTGAGAAGAAGTGGCGGAGAAGGGTCACGGAGGGAGCAATGCCCACCATGGCTTCGCACACGAAGGCGAAGACAGCGAGGAGGGTCATGGATTGGGGGTCGAGATGCAACACATGGATCTGGTAATGCTCGAGCACCGCATTGAAGAAGGTAGAGAAGGGGGGATCAGGCCCACCCAGAGGACATCAATGAAGATTGGGACCTTGGTGACCGCCCGAGCAATACGAGCGCGAGACACAGGCCTAGCCACCGTCTCCCCCCACTCGTTGAAACTTGTGGCGAGCATGGGGCGCACCTTGTCCATGGCCTCTTCGTTGAGCACCAAGGGTCGGCCAACTACAGGCTCGGCGGCTGGATGCGAACCAGGCGGGGACAGAGGCTTCTTCCCCTTGTCTGCCTGTTTCGGTGCCATAGCAGTGAGGCAGGCGGAGTGCATGTCAGATTGGAGAGGAGGAGCAGAGTCTCGAGGAAGTAGAATGACCGAGGGAGCAAGGCGTGCGCAATGGGAGAATAACTATGTAGGTTGCGAGGGCCGCATAGCCAGGCGGCTTCAAAGGCAGCATGGGGAAGTGGAGACGCCCACGTCTAATCGACCGCCACGCGGCAACCGAGGCCGCAGGATTTTGGGGCCCGCGGTGCTCCGCGCTTGACCCTTTGGCTTCGCCTCGAAGCCAAGCCCGAGCGCGCCTTGGGCCCGGGGGCTACTGTCGGAGTTCTGGGAATGGGTGTCCCTAGACTTACCTGCCTGCGGCCCACGGCATGGCTGGGCTGGCAAGTTCATACGACCCATCTTCATCGACAAGACATTCAAGACCCTCGCGAGGGGCCAAGCCTCGCGGGGCGGACGATGCAAGACCTCCTCGCGAGCGGCCTCGCCAGGCAGGCTCACGAGGGACAGAGAGATCAAGGCAAGGCAAGCCTCACGAGGCCCCTCGTGACGTGAGCCATGACGATCGAGGCCAGGCGGGCGCCAGCATGCGCAGCGTCCTTGTTTTCTCTTTGGTGCTAAGGGGGCAAGCGCAGGCGCGGAGTACCAAGGCATCAAGTAAAGGTTTCCATATTGGTGCAACGAGACCAGGACCAGAAGGACGGCAAGACGGAGGTCACCATGGAGCCCAAGACGGCGTCATCACTAGAGCCTTTTGCAGGCGAAGACCACCTTTTGTCAGGATAATTTGTACTAGTTGTCCCCTTTCGAATTGGCCATTGTTGGCTCCCTTCCTGCTCAATATTTGGGGAGAGGATCAGGGCCTATATAAGTAGAACTAGCCACCACCATGGGGAGCAGGAGATCGACACCATCACAAGTCGGCAGCTGATTCCGATTCTCATACACAAGCTCACCAAACACAAGAACACCTCGACCTCAGGAGGCTGTTCTTCCTCTTGTACTGTTCATCATTAGCCCAAGAGGCAATCCACCACCATCACACTGGAGTAGGGTATTACACCATAACGGTGGCCTGAACCAGTATAAATCTCGTGTCTTCCTATGTTGAGATTTCGTCGTGTTCGCCTGCGAGATCTTAGAGAGCTAGGGCGTGGATCGATAGGGAGAAAACCTTCGCGTGCACCCGAGTGTTCAAACCTCAAGGGTCTGCCGGAACCCTAGATCCGACAACGATGAGACCTTCTCACCCGTAGCGATGCTTAAGTCCGTCCGAATCATGTTAGCTATTGCCGCATTTTATGATTATGAAATTTGGCAAATGGATGTAAAGACTGCATTCCTGAATGGATTTCTGGAAGAAGAGTTGTATATGATGCAAGCTGAAGGTTTTATCGATCCAAAAGGTACTAACAAAGTGTGCAAGCTCCAGCGATCCATTTATGGACTGGTGCAAGCTTCTCAGAGTTGGAATAAACGCTTTGATAGTGTGATCAAAGCATATGGTTTTATATAGACTTTTGGAGAAGCCTGTATTTACAAGAAAGTGAATGGGAGCTTTGTAGCATTTCTAATATTATATGTGGATGCCATATTGTTGATTGGAAATGATATAGAATTTCTGGATAGCATAAAAGGATACTTGAATAAGAGTTTTTCAATGAAGGACCTCGGTGAAGCTACTTACATGTTGGGCATCAAGATCTATAGAGATAGATCAAGATGCTTAATTGGACTTTCACAAAGCACATACCTTGACAAAGTTTTGAAGAAGATCAAAATGGATCAGGCAAAGAAAGGGTTCTTGCTTGTATTACAAGGTGTGAAGTTGAGTAAGACTCAATGCCCGACCACTGCAGAAGATAGAGAGAAAATGAAAGATGTTCCCTATGCTTCAGCCATAGGCTCTATCAGTTATGCAATGCTACGTACCAGACTTGATGTGTGCCTTGCTATTAGTTTGGCAGGGAGGTACCAAAGTAATCCAGGATTGGATCACTGGACAGCGGTCAAGAACATCCTGAAGTACCTGAAAGGACTAAGGATATGTTTCTCTTTTATGGAGGTGACAAAGAGCTCATCGTAAATGGTTACATTGATGCGAGCTTTGGCACTGATCCAGACGATTCTAAATCACAAACTGGATACGTGTTTATATTAAACGGTGGAGCTGTCAGTTGGAGCAGTTCTAAACATAGCGTTGTGGCGGGATCTACATGTGAAGCGGAGTACATTGCTGCTTCGGAAGCAGCAAATGAAGGAGTCTGGATGAAGGAGTTCATACCCGATCTAGGTGTCATACCTAGTGCATCGGGTCCAATGAAAATCTTTTGTGACAATATTGGTGCAATTGCCTTGGCAAAGGAATCCAGATTTCACAAGAGAACCAAGCACATCAAGAGATGCTTCAACTCCATCCGGGATCAAGTCCAGGTGGGAGACATAGAGATTTGCAAGATACATACGGATCTGAATGTTGCAGACCCATTAACTAAGCCTCTTCCACGAGCAAAACATGATCAGCACCAAGGCTCCATGGGTGTTAGAATCATTACTGTGTAATCTAGATTATTGACTCTAGTGCAAGTGGGAGACTGAAGGAAATATGCCCTAGAGGCAATAATAAAGTTATTATTTATTTCCTTATATCATGATAAATGTTTATTATTCATGCTAGAATTGTATGAACCGTAAACATAATACATGTGTGAATACATAGACAAACAAAGTGTCACTAGTATGCCTCTACTTGACTAGCTCGTTGATCAAAGATGGTTATGTTTCCTAGCCATAGACATGAGTTGTCATTTGATTAACGGGATCACATCATTAGGAGAATGATGTGATTGACTTGACCCATTCCGTTAACTTAGCACTTGATCGTTTAGTATGTTGCTATTGCTTTCTTCATGACTTATACATGTTCCTATGACTATGAGATTATGCAACTCCCGTTTACCGGAGGAACACTTTGTGTGCTACCAAACGTCACAACATAACTGGGTGATTATAAAGGTGCTCTACAGGTGTCTAGGAAGGTACTTGTTGAGTTGGCGTATTTCGAGATTAGGATTTGTCACTCCGATTGTCGGAGAGGTATCTCTAGGCCCTCTCGGTAATGCACATCACTATAAGCCTTGCAAGCAATGTGACTAATGAGTTAGTTGCGGGATGATGCATTACAGAACGAGTAAAGAGACTTGCCGGTAACGAGATTGAACTAGGTATTGAGATACCGACGATCGAATCTCGGGAAAGTAACATACTGATGACAAAGGGAACAACGTATGTTGTTATACGATTTGACCAATAAAGATCTTCGTAGAATATGTAGGAACCAATATGAGCATCCAGGTTCCACTATTGGTTATTGATCGGAGACATGTCTCGGTCATGTCTACATAGTTCTCGAACCCGTAGGGTCCGCACGCTTAAAGTTTGGTGACGATCGTATTATGATTTTTTGTGTTTTGATGTACCGAAGGTAGTTCGGTGTCCCGGATATGATCACGGACATGACGAGGAGTCGAAATGGTCGAGACGTAAAGATCGATATATTGGACGACTATATTCGGACACCGGAAGTGTTCCGAGTGGTTTCGGATAAAAACCGGAGTACCGGGGGGTTACCGAAACCCCCCGGGGAGTTAATTGGGCCTCATGGGCCTTAGTGGGAGAAGATGAGGGGCGGCGAGGGCAGCCGCGCGCCCCCTCCCCCTCTAGTCCGAATTGGACAAGGAGGGGGCGGCGCCCCCCTTTTTCCTTCTCCTCCTCTCCCCCTTCCTTCCCTATCCTACTCCAACAAGGAAAAGGAGGAGTCCTACTCCCGGTGGGAGTAGGACTCCCCCCTGGCGCGCCCTCCTCCTGGCCGATCGCCTTCCCCCTTGCTCCTTTATATACGGGGGCAGGGGGCCACCCTAGAACACACAAGTTGATCTGTTGATCTATTCCAGCCGTGTGGTGCCCCCCTCCACCATATTCCACCTCGGTTATATCGTAGTGGTGCTTAGGCGGAGCCCTGCATCCGTAGCAACATCATCACCGTCATCATGCCGTCGTGCTGACGGAACTCTCCCGTGAAGCTCTGTTGGATCGGAGTTCGTGGGACGTCATCGAGCTAAACGTGTGCTGAACTCGGAGGTGTCGTACGTTCGGTACTTGGATCGGTCGGGTCGTGAAGACGTACGACTATAACAACCGCATTGTGCTAGCGCTTCCGCTTTCGTTCTACGAGGGTACGTGGACACACTCTCCCCTCTCGTTGCTATGCATCACCATGATCCTGAGTGTGCGTAGGAATTTTTTTGAAATTACTACATTCCCCAACACAATCTTGCGGTATCATTTCCCAGTGACAGCAGGGGCAGCAAGGCACGTATTGTATTGTTGCCATCGAGGATAAAAAGATGGGGTTTATATCATATTGCTTGAGTTTATCCCTCTATATCATGTCATCTTGCCTAATGTGTTACTCTGTTATTATGAACTTAATACTCTAGATGCATGCTGGATAGCGGTCGATGTGTGGAGTAATAGTAGTAGATGCAGAATCGTTTCGGTCTACTTACCGCGGACGTGATGCATATATACATGATCATGCCTAGATATTCTCATAATTATTCTCTTTTCTATCAATTGCTCGACAATAATTTGTTCACCCACCGTAGAATTTGCTATCTTGAGAGAAGCCACTAGTGAAACCTATGGCCCCGGGGTCTATCTTCCATCATATTATTTTCATATCAAACTTCCTATTTCTATTACCATTTATTTGGCAATATTTATTTTTTAATCTATATCATAAAAACACCAAAAATATTTATCTTATTATCTCTATCAGATCTCACTTTCGTAAGTGACCGTGAAGGGATTGACAACCCCTTTATCGTGTTGGTTGCGAGGTTCTAGTTTGTTTGTGCAGGTACTAGGCGACTTGTGTGTTACCTCCTACTGGATTGATACCTTGGTTCTCAAAATACTAAGGGAAATACTTACGCTACTGTGCTGCATCACCCTTTCCTCTTCAAGGGAAAACCAACGCATGCTCAAGAGGTAGCAGCCGGCGTGCTCATCGGCAGCGATGTGGGCCACGGCGAAGCGAGCGGTTGGCACCGTTGAACTCAGGAGGGAGTCGCCGTTCGGGTGGTGCCAGAGTTGGTCGGAGGGGAGCGGTGGTTCGCTGGCGACGAGGCCCCGCGGTGGAGAAGCTTCGGGAGGAGGTTGCCGGTGTCGACTCGAACTGCAAAACACGGCAGGGAGATGGGGGAAAGGTTCAGGGGTTTGCTGCGGTTCAAGATCGAGTGAGAGGAGCGACAGAGGAGGCTCTTACCGTGCGAACGCCAGCGAGACGAAGCGGCGGAGCTTGATCTCGATCTCGAGCTCAGACTTCTCTGGAGAGGAGTGGGAGGTGCAGGGGGTCGATTTGGAGTTGGAGGGGGCGAGTGGTGTAGAGAAAGGGGCTCGGGGAGGCTTTATATAGCCGGCCCATGGCTCACCGTGGACGGGGCGCACGGGCGGCTGCGACGATGGCTCTGGTGGCCATGGGAGGGAGCAGGGGAGGCCGCGTGGTGCTCGTGGGGGTGGTGTATGGTGCTGGGAAGAGAGAATAGGGGCGAGGCGAGCTCGGGGCGGGGCCCGTGCTCGAGCAGAGAGTGGCGGAGCTGGGCAGCGCTCGGTTCACGCGCGGGGCAGCCAGGGGAGAGAGAGGGAGGAGAGGTCCGACCGTGTGTCGTGTCGTGGACATTGAGGCACATCGTCGGGCGCGCGGGGGAGGGCCGAGGTGGTCGGAGGTGTTGGGCAGGGAGCGCATTGTAGCGCGCTCCAGAGCGCGTGTGTGGCTGGCATGGCCATATTTTAGGCAATGTGGGTGCGACCAAAGGTGTCTGGTAGTGCTAGGAGGGAGTAAAGAATGTGGGGGGGGAGCTTTGGATGCTCTGGAGAGCCACTGGAGTGAGGAGGGAGGTGAGGAAGAGAGATGAGCTGTTGTCCAGGGAGGTAAATGGGGGTGTTTTACCCCTCAATCATTGAGAAATGGCCAGGGGAGAGTTACTCGAGGTAGAAAAGAACTAGGAGGGGTTGTGGTAAAATTTTGAGCCCATCGAGATTAGTGGAAGAGGTCAAAGTGATGCTTTTAGAAAATTGGCAGAAGGTGTTTCATATTGGTTTGGGCAAGTAGATGAATTCCTCTTGGCATGAGACTTGACAGGGTCAAATGGCATGAAGAAATAAGGTGTTCCACCAAGTTTGAGTCAATTTGGGTAAAGTTTTCAATGCAACTTTTGTAAACCCTAGAAATCAATAAAAAATGGGTTTTCCAAGATCTAGTCATGCAAAACTATTCCCCTTGATGCACCACTTGGTGTACTGTCATCATTTGGGGTTTTGAACATGTCCACAAGATTTGAGATAAAAAAGAGGAGGTTGGCAATGTAAAGTTGTTCAAACTTGAATCTGGAGAGAGAAGATTTTGGGGAACTTTTGTGAACCAAAACTATTTTGGTTGAGTTGAAACTTTGCAAGGTCATCGTATTATGCATCTGTGACTTTCTAGAATATTTTTGGAATTTACAGAGAAATTTTCCTTTGTAAATATTTCAAAAGCTTGAAATATCCAGAAAGGGTTTTTGAGGGATTTGACCAATATTTTAAACATGACCATGTGTTGGAACTCATATATATGAATAATATATGACCAATGAGCTTCCCTAAATTTTCTCAAATATTTTTAAAACATTAAGATAATTTTAACCTATTAAAGACCATTTCTGGCCTTAAGAAAAAGCCTTTAAATAAAATAGGAAAATAACTTTAAAATATTTTCTCACTGTGACCAACTAGCATGCGGCACATGACGTATCTGGTTGGCCACCATTATGGCGCCTCTTAATGGGTTTAATTAATTTAATGAGGGAGCGGTTGATTCTTTGGCATGGCAAACGGAGTGAGCATCAAGACCCACACGTTGTATCTGACGGCGTAGGTCGCAATGCGCTCGTTTTTGTTTCTGGAGAACGTCTGTCTTTTAAGATCTTCATAAAAATATGACGGACGGGCTAGAGATGCCCCTGGGATGAAAATTAACTTCTAATATTTTTGGTAAAACATGGAAGACCGGGCTAGAGATGCCCACATGATGAAAATTAATTCCTATGATGAAAATTAACTTCTAAGATTTTTGGTAAAACACGGAAGACCGGGTCAGAGATGCCCACATGATGAAAAATAATTCCTATGGATACTTCCCGCAAACCAATCTATGATTAGATCATTAGAAAGGCAGTAGCATATCCCCAGTCTAACAAGGTTTAAGTCCTAATCTTGACATTAGTGCTCGCATTTTTTCGAATTTATTTCAGACTTTTTTTATGTGCGTTCAGTGAAAGAAGACATTTCCGTCAACTACAAAGATGTATGTGGCGATTTCATCAATCTAAGATGATGTGATTGTTTAGTCTCTCAGATGTGCTCATCTCTACTCATACAGGAGACTTGGTAGTCGCCTCCACGAGTTTAGAGCATCTCTAGTAGACCTTGTATAACGCCGCGATCCGTAAAATAATCGTCAAAATGCTGGTCAGCGCAAAAAATCCTGCCCGGGCAAACCCAGCAAACGCGTCCGACCCGTAAACGTTTTTGTGAGGCGCGGCATAATTCCCGCCCCAACCCGCGAAAACGCGGGTCCCCCCTCGCCCCGTTGGTGCCCTGTATATACCGGGAGCGGTTGGTTGGCGGGACATTTGAGCCCGCGCTTTTCCCCACCCACCGCCGCCCCGCGCTTTTCCCCACCCCCGCCGCCGGCGACTCTGGCCAACCTAGCTGGCCGGATCACGCCGGAGGGCCGCGACACGACCGAGCTTGCCCTCCGCCACTTCCTCCTGCGTCGGCGGGCCGGAAGGTTGCAGATCGGTGGTTGTTCGAGGTAGCAGCCGGATTTGGCGTTTCCGGCCACCGGGGGCTGCGCCAAGCCATGGATTGGTCGGGGAGCAGCCCGCGTAGCCCCGGCAAAGCCGCAGCGCCGCATGCCGGTACAGGTTCGTCCTGTAGCCGTCGTCGCCATCGGTTTTGCCGGTAAGGATTAGGCCGGCCGGCCGCCGAGCTCGGCGCTTGCGCAGCGGCTCGTCGGCTCGCTGATGCCACTAGTACAGTGCGACGATTGCACGCGGATAGTGGTGCGGCTAACTTCTAGCACGCCGAAGCACCCCGGATGGGTGTTCTTCAAATGTGAAAACGACGGGTATGTGTTGTTTGCATTCAGCTTTGCCACTGTATTCTTTAGTTCAATTGCAATAGCTCATTTTGAACATCGTCATGTGTGTAGGAAGATGGATGCTCATTTTGATTTTGGGAAGGAGAATACATTGATTCATTGATAAAAAGAAACTTAATAGATGTTTGTGCACTCCTTAGTAGAATTGCGGCTGCATGTGCAATTAGAAAAGAAAGTATAAGGGAAGCAATGTCTACTTCTTTGGAACCAAAGAAGAAGAAAGAAGAATGCAAGATCAAGAAGCCGCAGATCAACAACAAATGCATGGAGAAGATATTGCTCCAACTAGTGGCAGCAGTTATGGAAGTTGGATATCTTCTAAAATGCATAATTGTGGTTCTTGTTTTTTTTCGGTCTTGCTATTCTAGCAAAGATTTGATGAATTACTATCTATCCAATGCCGTTGAGGGAAATAAAAAAGCAAAGAAATCCATTTTCACGTGGGAAATTTAAATGCAAATTTCGGATTTGCGGGCCGGCGGGGACAGCGCCCAAGAAAACCCCGGAAAGTCGATCCGTAAAAAAGCATATTCCATGAATATCCTTTTTTACGGGTCCATTTTACGGGGTCCGACTCTGCCGCCACCCGCGCTGGCTCGTAAAGCCGTTTTTCCGCAAATTATAAACACATTTTGCGGGTCGGCATTATACGGGGTCTGCTAGAGATGCTTTTATTTCGGTTTTTTTGTCTCACCTCACACCACCCTTTTCACTGGTTTATTTTCTTCCTCTCATTGAAAACCAAATCCCATAAAAGGAGGAGATCTTGTTTCATGCTTACTTTGGCAGGCTATATCTCAATTCAATTACGTAAATAATAGGTAATTAAGTGCATATCCGTTTCTAAATATAAGTCCTTTTACAGATTTTAATACAAATTACACACGGATGTATATATACCCATCTGTTCCTAAATATAAGTCTTTATGGAGATTTCACTATGGACCACATACGGATGTATGTGGATGCATTTTAGAACGTAGATTCACTCATTTTGCTCCGTATATAGTCCATAGTGGAATCTCTACAAAGACTTAATTTTGGAACGGAGGGAGTACATATTTTAGAATATAGATTCATCCATTTTGCTTCGTATGTAGTCTCTTATTGCCTTATTAAAATATATAAGAAGACTTATATTTAAGAATGAAGGAAGTAGTATGTTTAAAAGAAAATTGTTTCCCAGTCATGTGCCGTGCGCTCAAAGCGACAAGGACTACATGGAGAGGGAACTGGATCTTCTAACATTAAAAAGAAAAGTTAGAAAAGTTATAATACCCTAACATTCTTTCTTTCAATCCATATAATTAAGTCTAAAATAATTTAAATTAATTTTTAAATTATAGTTTAATGTGTACATTCATAATCATTACATAGAAACAATTTGATGGTGAAATAAAATTAGTTGTAGATTATTTATATCTACAATAAATATCAATAGCAAGTAATTTGTTATATGTCTCTAACCTTCCTTCTTCATTTTACACTACGATTGAGTTGTAAGAGTAATTCTAATAGGGCGAACCATTTCGTCCGCGGCCGTTCGTTTGGGTCGGCACGGACAAAAAACCCGGCCCAACGCGCCGACCCAAACGGACGCGCGTCCGCCTGCCGACCCATTCCCGATCCATTTTTTAGCCTGATTTGCGTCGGCGCGGACACAAAACGGACGCGTGTGCTCGCCCTCATTATTCACCGGGCCCGCTGGTCGGTTGCATATTGGATTCACACACTCGTCCGCCTGCTACGTCGCCGACGCCCCCGGCCATTTTTTCAGATTAAAATGGATACATAGATAGTTTTAGCGTACACATATAAAAGAAAAAGACCACTACTCGTCGATTTCTGACTCCGACTCCGTAATGTCCTCCTCCGACGTTTGAAGGCAGGCGTCAGCAAGTTGCTCGTTTTCAAAGTCCCAACCTGATGTTTCTTGTAGTTTCAGTTTCAATTGAGCTGCCTGCTTCTGCGAACGCTTGTCCTCCCGATAGGCGGCTCGCTCCCTCCTCCTCGTGTCCCTCTCCGATCTCAATTGCTTGTAGAATTGGCACTCGTCGACGATGTCCTGCGGGTAGCCTCCGCACCACAGCACCAAGGCTTCCACGTCCTTCTCTGCGATGGCGAGGCGACGCTGCCGCCTCCGGTGGACACGACGATCCTCGTCGGTGAAAAGCCGCGGGAGAGGCGCCAGATCCTGCGCCCGCTGGCTCGATATGTTGGGAAAATTCATATCCCGACGAGGCCTCAGGAGGCGCCACTCCGCCGCGTCGTGCGCGTGGGCCGCCTCCTCTGTGGTGTCGAAGGTGCCGAGGACGAGACGTTTCTCGCAAAACCAGATCTCGACGGAGAAGGCGCCGGAGCGGCGCTCGCGGACTCCGCAAAAATTCGAAGCGCGCAGGCGGCGGATCGACATGGTGGCGCAGAGGCGGCGAGAGTGGGCGGCCGACAGAGTGTGGAGGGAGCGCCTTCTTTATAGCGAGCACCGGCCGTAGCGCGCGCGCGAACCTTTCCCGCGCGCTGGAACGCCAAAACCAGCGCGCGCTAGGCTGCTTTCCCTCGCGCACGAACCTTTCCCGCGCGCTGGAGCGTCTAAATCAGGGCGACGGCACGATGTTGAACACGCGCGGTCATGAAAATGGGTCGGCCCGTTGGGCGCACTGCCGACTCAAAACTAAAAGAGAGTGGACGACAGGCGGGCCGCCGACCCAAACGGACAAAAACACCGTCTGTTTGGATCGGCCCCGTTGAAGTTGCTCTAACACCGTGATTTTGCTTCTCTAAGTCAGAGGATACGGCTCCCACGGAGAGAAAGCAAGGATCTTTTATTTAATTTGACTCTTTCGTTGCCATCCAACCACCAAGATGCGATTGCGATGCGAATAGATTGACGCGTGGTTGATAATTGATCTGCTACTACAGTACAGTGTGTGAGTCACTTGGGGTCGGGGTTGGTGAGCCTGACGACCTGCTTGCCGACGTTGCGGCCGTGGTAGAGGCCGATGAGCGCTGCGGGCGCGGCGTCGAGCCCGTCGGCGACGTCCTCGACGTAGACGACCCTGCCCTCCTTGATGTGCGGGAGCACCCACGCCATGTACTCCGGGTAGAGGTGCTTGTGGTCGGGCTCGATGAAGCCCTGCATCTTGATGCGCTTGGAGACGAGGGAGGTGAGGTTGCGCACGCCGACGTCGGCGTCCTTCTCGCCGGCGGTGAGGTTGTACTGGGAGATGAGGCCGCAGACGGCGATGCGTCCGTGCACCTTCATGTTGAGCAGCACGGCCTCGAGCATCTTGCCGCCAACGTTCTCGAAGTAGACGTCGATGCCGTCGGGGAAGCGCTTCTTGAGCGCGCCGGCGAGGTCGGCGTCCTCCTCCTTGTAGTTGAAGGCGTCGTGGAAGCCGAACTTGTTGATGAGTAGGTCCACCTTCTCCTTGGAGCCCGCACTGCCGACGACGTGGCAGCCGAGGAGCCTGGCGAACTGGCCGACGAGCTGGCCGACGGCGCCGGAGGCCGCGGAGACGAACACCGTCTCGCCGGCCTTGGGGGAGCAGATGTGGTGGAATCCCACGTAGGCCGTGAGCCCCGGCATGCCGAGGATGCCGGTGTAGTAGGACAGCGGCACGCCGTCGTCGGGCTGGATCTTGGTGAGTATGGCCGTGAAGGGCGGCTTGATGACGCTGTAGTCCTCCCAGCCGGTCATGCCCCAGACGAGGTCGCCGGCGGCGAGCCCGGGGCGCGAGGAGCGGACGACCTGGGACACGCCGTAACCGGTGATGGCGGCGCCCGGGACGAAGGCGGCGGTGTAGGACTGGTGCAGCGGGCGGGACATCTTGGGGCGCATGTAGGGGTCGCAGGAGAGGTAGAGGTTCTTGACCAGCACCGAGCCCTCCTCGGCCTCGTCGACGGGCGCGGCGGGGAGCAGCTCCATGTGCGCCTCCGTGGGGTAGCCCTCCACGTAGTCCTTGAGGATCACCCGCCGGCTCTTGAGCTCCGCCATCGCCGCCGTGGGTGGACTGCAAGACTAGGATCTGAGGGAGTTGAATTGGTTTTGATATTTTATTTTGCTTGGAGTTGGAGTGGATATATGATGCCTGCCGATGATGGACGGACGAGGGCGATGGTGCACGGTGGTCCAGCTCCACGGCGATGCGCTGGGCTGGCCGGTGCTGCTCCGTCCACTTGTTACGGTCGGTCCGGCGCTTCCCCACGGGCACCACGTGCCAATAATTGAAGCGGCACTCTGCACAGCACAGCACATTGGTAACAGATGTTTTAACAGTCCCTTTTTCCGTTCGCGTGCCAGAAAAATTGCGGGCCTGCACTCCCGGGACCAGGGGAGGGGCATGTCGTTCGCTTGCGAGATCGGTTCTCACGGCGACAGCGACCTACCACCCGACGACCACCGGAAGCGCGATGCGACGGTGTCAATCCAAGAAGCTGCAGGCTCGGCCGAATCGACCGGGCCGAGCGGCCAGCGAACAAACTCATTTTTTCGGTGAAAAAGATTGCTTTTCCGTTTTTTGCGTCAAATTGTTTGATTTGCACAACGCGCACAATGCTTGTGAGTCGTGACTAATCCCCTCCCGAGCACGCCCAACACGGATGCATCAGCCCAGGGCCACACCAACGTTTACAACGATGTGTCCTTGTCGGCGGGAGGATTCCTTCTTCGTTTGTACATGTTTTCTTGAGTTTGATTAGGCCAACTTCACCGCACGACCCTAATCGAACGTTCAGTTTGTCTGAAATTTGTCCGTTTGGGATGGCAATGGGTCGCAAAACGGAGATACATGTCCGGGTAGAGTTAGAGGTGCCTAACGCACCAAACTATCCCAAAATGTCCGTCTCGGCCGCAATGCCTCATCCGCCCGTGAGCTCACGCTCTCGCTCCGCCGGTGCAGCTGCCGCTGTCAAGCTCGTCCGTCCTCGCGCCCGCTCACCCCCGCCCGCTCGTTGTCGCCACCCCGCTCGCGCCCTGCCTGCGTCGCGCC
>NC_057800.1:57468515-57489342 GCF_018294505.1 Triticum aestivum
GAAAAATCCTACCGAGTGGAGAGCAGTCCTCCCACTCGGGGGCTTAGCTGTAGTCCAGCACTCGCCTAAGTTCTCTCACTCGGAGGCTTAGCTGCAGTCCGGTACTCGCCTAAGTTTGAAAAAATCCTACCGAATGGAGAGCAATCCTCCCACTCGGAGGCTTAGCTGCAGTCCAGCACTCGCCTAAGTCCTCTCACTCGGAGGCTTAGCTGCAGTCCGGTACTCGCCTAAGTTCGAAACATACTCCTATCCGCAAGGACGACGAGGTGCAGGTCGACTGCAACCTTCTCCTTCAGAGCTACGACACAAGTACAACGTGTGCTCCATCCCTATCCGCAAGGACGACGAGGTGCAGGTCGACTGCAACCTTCTCCTTCGGAGCTACGGCACAAGTACAACATGCGCTCCATCCATATCCGCAAGGATGATGAGGTGCAGGTCGACTGCAACCTTCTCCTTCAGAGCTACGACACAAGTACAACGTGCACTCCATCCCTATCCGCAAGGACGACGAGGTGCAGGTCGACTGGAACTTTCTCCTTCGGAGCTACAACACAAGTACAACGTGCGCTCCATCCATATCCGCAAGGACGACGAGGTGCAGGTTGACTGCAACCTTCTCCTTCAGAGCTACGGCACAAGTTCAACGTGCGCTCCATCCCTATCCGCAAGGATGACGAAGCGTAGGTCGACTGAAGCCACCACTTCAGAGCTGCATCTCCAGCGCAAAGACTGTTCCGAGCAGTGAACAAAGTCCATTCGAAGGCAAAATGCAAGCACATTCGGAGATAGACCAAATTCGGACAAATTTTAAAGTTCCAAGCAGCAAATCAAAAGTATTCGGGCATCAAGCCCGAAGGAGTTTAACGGTTACAGCAATCACTCGGCATTCCGAGGCAAATTTAAAGCAGATTCAAGTCTCATAAGTTTGTTCACTCGGCAGGAGGAGGGCTGGCAGGCTCCACGAATGAGTCCAGGTCGATCCCGTCAGCGATCCGAGTAGCGGCAGCAATGAAAGTCTCCATGAAGGACTGGAAGTCATGCTTTTTGGTGTTAGCGACTTTGATCGCAGCCAGCGTGTCTTCACGAGCCTCCTTGCAATGGACTCGCACCAAGGACATCGCCACGTCAGCACCACACTGGGTGGAGGACTTCTTCCATTCTTGCACTCGGTCAGGGATCTCGTTCAGTCGAGCCATCAGGGATTCCAGGTCATTTTGAAGCGTCGCCCTCGGCCAAAGCGATGAGTCGATTCGGGAGACTACCTCCTTCAGGCGCACGAGGTAGCTTGTGGCGCTGGCGATACGGGACTCCAGTCGGAGCACGTTCATTGTAGTTTTGTCGTAGACTGGAGAAGCGATAGGGTCCAGACCCGTCTCGACCTTTCCAGTTTCCTCGTCGAAGTCTTGGCAGAATTCTGCAGCCAAAAATTAGTGAGTCGACCGAGCAAGATCTGATCGCAAGCATCAACACAGTCGGTTTAAAAGAAATACCTTCCAGCGTGAGATAGAGCTTCTTGGCAAGAGTCCTCAGATAAGCTTCCGTGTCATTCCTCTTGCGGATCGCGGACTCCAGCTTTTCATTCAGGGCAACCTTGTTGAAAGGATCGATATGGTTGACTAGAGGGGGGGTGAATAGGCAACTACCAATTTTTACTTTTATTTACCAAATTAAACTTTGCATCAAAGTAGGTTATCTAGATGTGCAACTAGGTGAGCAACCTATATGATGCAATAACAACAAGCATACAAGCAAGCAAGAGAAGTAACACTAAAGAGCTTGCACAAGTAAAGGTAAGAGATAACCAAGAGTGGGTTCGGTGAAGACGAGGATGTGTTACCGAAGTTCCTTCCTTTTGAGGGGAAGTACGTCTCCTTTAGAGCGGTGTGGAGGCATAATGCTCCCCAAGAAGCCACTAGGGCCACCGTATTCTCCTCACGCCCTCACACAATGCGAGATGTCGTGATTCCACTATTGGTGCCTTTGAAGGCAGCGACCAAACCTTTACAAACAAGGTCGGGGCAATCTCCACAACTTAATCGGAGGCTCCCAACAAAACCACGAAGCTTCACCATAACGGACTATGGCTCCGTGGTGACCTCAACCGTCTAGGGCGCTCAAACACCCAAGAGTAACAAGATCCGCTAGGGATGAGTGGGGGAATCTAAAATCCCTTGGTGGAAGTGTAGATCGAGGCCTTCTCAACCACTCCCGAGCAAATCAACAAGTTTGATTGGCTAGAGAGATAGATCGGGCGAAAATGGAGCTTGGAGCATTTAATGGAGCTTGAGCAATAAATGGAGCTTGAGGGGGAAGAGGTAGGTCAAAGAGAAGAAGGGGACTCCCTTTTATAGTGGGGGCAACAATCCAACCGTTGCCCCCACCAACCAGCCCCGCACAGGACGGTACTACCGCTAAGAGGGGGCGGTACTACCGCTAAGAGGGGACGGTACTACCGCGCAGAGGAGACTAGTAGGGAATAGGACCCAACGCGGTACTACCGCGGTGGTAGGGGCGGTACTACCGCTCCTGAAACGGTACTACTGCCTCTACAACCACAACTAGTGCCGCAAAACCCGACACGAGAAAAAGACCCCTCGAGTCGAGGCGGTAGGAGCCAGACAGCCCAGCGGTACTACGGCAGCGGGGTCACGGGCGGTACTACCGCTGTGGAGTGGTACTGTCGCTTGTGACCCTTCGGCCGTACTACTGCTGGTAGTGCGGTACTACTGCTGGGACACTGAAGAGAGAGAGAATCTCTCCAATGAGGCTGAGGACGAGGCGGTGGTGCCAGGCACCCCAGCGGTACTACTGCTGTGGAGACAAGGGCGGTACTACCGCTGTGGAGCGGTACTGCCGCTTGTGTCTCCTCAGCGGTACTACGGCTGGGTTGCGCGGTACTACCGCTGGGACCCAGACAGGACAAGGAAAAGTGGAGAGACCTCTTCAAAGGAATGGACAAGCTCGGAGGGTGAGAAGCTGATGTGTACGTGTTGATTCCACCCATGCAAAACCCCAACGGACCCCCTCTTGATAGTACGGTGCCCTCTACGCAACTAGTCCACCAAGAAAGAAACGAAAGAGCTGCACCGTCTTGAAGGACACTCCGAAGGGAAGGAAATGTCTCGTGCCAGGGGTGAATCTGTGAACTATTCAAAGCACATGATTAGTCCGCAAACATGTTGTTATCAATCACCAAAACTACCTTGAGAGAGATATGCCGTAACAATCTCCCCCTTTTTGGTGGATTGATGACAACTAGGGATTTGCGCAAGGAAAAGAAATAAATGAAAGAAAACTAAGAACTACAAAATATAGACGGGCTCCCCCAGAGTGTGTGCACCTGGTTAGAGGAGCATTCGGAAAGCAAGACACACACATCCGGATCAACACTCCCCCTATATTTTATAGTCCAACAGTTCTAAGCACAATTCTAAGCACAAGAGAATATAACAGGACAAGCATGCAACTCATAATAAACTACAGTACTGAATAGACATAAGTAATAAGGTAGCGATAGGGAGCATATGTCTCACACCACATGTCTAGAACTTAGGTCTCACGGGCACCAAACCAAACCAAACAAAGACATCGAGAGAACACACAAGAAAACACAAGACGACAAACACAAAGCACGACACAAATCCCTACACTCTCTCCCCCTTTGGCAGTGAGACACCAAAAAAAGGAAAAGAGCGACGCTACAACTCTAGGCGATGGCAAGCTGAGGATCTCGAAACATCAAATCTCAGCATGATCGTCTGCATCTCCGTCGTTGGTCGAAAACTGCTCGGCGTCGGAGTCGGTCCAAGGGTAGTGCTGATGAATCCACTCCTCCTCTTCAGTGATCTGACCCTCAGAACCACTGGCAACTATCGCTCCCAACTAACGCATGAGCTCCTTGTGGCGCATCCTGGCATGCTTCTCCGCCACATGAGTCATGTACTGACCATGAGACTCCATGCAGAAAAGCTTCTTCAACTTGTTTTTAAGCTTCTTCGCCCACGAGGGTTCAGCACTAGAGGGGCCAATATCCTCCTCATGATCATCAGTGGCTGCCCCACCCTCGGTCTCCATGGAAGCAGTAGCAGACGGACCCCCTGTTTGAGGCGCTGGGGTGACCCAATTGTCCTTCTTCCTCAGATGCTTGATCTCATGAGAAACCAAGTCTCCAGTCTCTAGCAACACTCTGGGATAGGTCTGTGCCCAGGCCCTCTCAATGAGCCTCATGAAGAATGGACCATATATCGGGCACTTGCGCTCAGACACGGCAGAGAGAAGTTCAGACCACATGACATGAGAAATATCCAGGCTCTCTCCAGTGCTTGCTTCCTTCTCATGCTGACAGAAAAGGAGCATGTCCACGAGGTAAGAGTGGACCATATCTAGATTCCCGATCCGAGGGAAGAGAGTCTCACGGAAGATGCGATGAAGAATGTCCAGATACGGAGACAGCTCATAGGTCTTCTTCTCAGTTACTGGGTGAACTTTCACAGTGCAGTAGGGCCAAAGGGCTTGCTTGTGGGTGGACGTAGCATTGCGGTGAGGGCGGAAACCGACAGGAGTCTCAAGCCCGTGATCCACCACATCAAGTAACTCCATGAAAGCCTTCCACTTGACGGAAAGCAGCTTGCCATTGGTCATCCATGTCAGAGTCCTGTCGACATCCGTCCCAAGATGGACGGTGGCATAGAATTGAGCCACCAAATCCGCATCGAAATCCTTGTTGAATTGCATGATCCTGAGAATGTTCAGCTGAGTGCACATCTGAAGGGCTTCGCCAAAGTACTCCGGGTCCTTCTCCATAGCATCAGTGTCAATGGAGCGAACATCAACAAAGAGATTCTTCTTGGCCTTGATCACATCAAAGTAGATGGCAAACTGAAAACGGTTCCAGAACGGGCGGTTGACCAAAGTGGGTTCTTGGTCCACTGCATATGGGTTGCGGCGACGCTTCTCCCAAAACTCCTTGTTGGTCATCTCAGTCACAGTCTTCCCTTTTGGCTTGTTGGCGGATCTCTTCGATTGCTGAGGAGGTGGAGTAACACTTGCAGATGCGCTTGCTGGAGGCGGTTGGGTGCTCGAGGAACCACCGGCTGGCTCAGAGGTGCGGTAGCGTTTTGATGTTGCACGCCCGGGGTTGATACGGCGAGCTTGATGCTCAGAAGGGTCATCAACTGGAGCCAAACACAAGAACACGCAAAACAACCAGAAAGAACGAGCATAAGCCAACAAACACAACAAAAATAATCAAGGTAAGGTAGGAATTTGATGGAATTTGGCATGCAACGGTAGTACCGTGACATGCCCGTGGTAGTACCGCCCAACCGGTAGTACCGCCCCAAAGAGAGCGGTAGTACCGCTCGAGGACAAGCGGTAGTACTGCTCCAACGAGAGCGGTAGTACTGCTCGAGCCCAAGCGGTAGTATTGCTCCAACGAGAGCGGTAGTATGGCTCGAGGCAGAGAAACAGCAGTTTCCTACAACACGAGGCGGAGAAACAGCGGTTTCCTACTATCGTGGTCAGATCCGGCACTACCGGCCTGCCAAATTCAAAAATATTCCTACCAAACTCTAATCGAGATAGTCTAGTTGCCTTCTCCAACCAACTCAAGCCTAGATTTAGCCAAAAATCCAGAGATGCAACCACCATTGCCCCTAAGAAACAAGATCTGAAAACAAGACAAAAGGAAAGAAGGAACGGGGGCAATACCGGCATCCATGGCGAGAGAACGGGGTGGGGATCGACTCCACCAAAGGAAATGGAGAGGGACGCCCCGGAGACGAAGATCCGCCGGAGCCCTCCCGCGGCGAGTGGAGGCTGGAGAGAGGAAGAAGAAAGAGGGGGCGAATGGGTATGGGGGAGAAGAAACCTCCCCCTACCCCGATATAACCCCCTGGTCCCGTCCCTCAGCGGTAGTACCGTGCTGGGGGCGGTAGTACCGTGCTGGGGGGCGGTAGTACCGCGCACCACCAGCGGTAGTACCGCCCAGCACGCCACGGCAACCAAACAAACAAGGCTTTTGCTCGAGGGAAAGACACAAACGGCAAGAAAAGAGAGCACACGAGCAAACGACCAAGGCACACCTCTTCAAAAGAGGGCGGTGGCCGAGGCCACCTATGTTTGAGTCAAGAGGTATGGCGCCGTGAAGATTTTAACCTTGGGCCCATGACCAAAACTCGTCTTTGAAACACAAGTACCATCAACAATGGCTAAAGTGAAAGACTTGATCAATTTATGCATAATGGGGGGAGGGAGAGTTCATTGAGAGAACAACACTCCCCCTATGTCCATGCCTACACCTAAACTAGACAACAAACTGAGCGTGGTGGGGTGTGCAAGGGTTCAAGCCACATTGCTCGAATCAATGATATTTAGCTCATGCCTTAACTCGCGAAATCTTGCTTCATCCAAGGGCTTCGTGAAAATATCTGCAAGGTTGTCATGAGTGTTGACATAGTTGAGCTTGATCTCTCCTCGCCTAATGTGATCCCGGATGAAGTGATACCGAATCTCAATGTGCTTCGTCTTGAAGTGTTACACCGGGTTGAGAGAGATCTTGATGGCACTTTCATTGTCACCCCAAAGAGGCACTTTGTCACAAGTGACACCGTAATCCTTTAAAGTTTGCCTCATCCATAGGAGTTGTGCACAACAACTACCGGCGGCAACATACTCCGCCTCAGTGGACGAGAGAGACACACAACTTTGATTTTTGGAAGACCAACTTACCAAAGAGCAACCAAGGAATTGGCACCCTCCGGAAGTGGACTTCCTATCCACTTTGTATCCCGCCCAATCGGAATCCGAGTACCCTACAAGCTTGAAGTTTTATCCTCTTGGGTACCATAAGCCAAAGTTTGGGGTATGAGCCGAATATCGAAAGATTCGTTTGACCGCCACATAGTGACTTTCCTTAGGTGCGGCTTGAAACCATGCACAAATTCCCACACTCAACATGATGTCCGGTCTAGATGCACAAAGGTAAAGCAAGGATCCAATCATGGAACGATATACCTTTTGATCCACCACTTTACCATTGGGATCTAAGTCAAGTTGGCATTTGGTGGGCATTGGAGTGGAAGCCGGCTTGACGTCACTTAGCTTGAATCTCTTGAGCATGTCTTGAGTGTATTTGGATTGATTGATGAAGGTTCCTTCTCTTCTTTGCTTCACTTTGAACCCTAGAAAGAACTTCAACTCTCCCATGGAGGACATCTCGAACTTTGAGGTCATGAGAGCGGCAAATTCCTCATTGAAAGCTTTGTTAGGAGAACCAAAGATAATATCATCAACGTATAATTTGCACACAAACAACTCCCCTTTGACCTTCTTAGTAAAAAGAGTGGGGTCGATTAGCCCAACTTCAAAACCACGGTCTTGTAACAACTCGGTAAGGTGCTCATACCATGCACGTGGGGCTTGTTTAAGGCCATAGAGTGCCTTATCGAGTTGATACACATGATCGGGAAAGTAGGGATCCTCGAACCCGGGGGGTTGCTTGACGTAAACCAACTCATTAATAGGACTATTAAGAAAAGCACTCTTCACATCCATTTGTTGTAACTTAAAGTTATGATGAGAAGCATATGCAATCAACATGCGAATGGATTCAAGACGAGCAACGGGAGCAAAGGTTTCACCGTAGTCGATACCCTCGACTTGGGAGTAGCCTTGTGCTACCAAACGAGCCTTGTTGCGACTGATAATCCCATGGGCATCTTGCTTGTTCTTAAATATCCACTTGGTTCCTATGACATTGTGATTCCCGGTCGGTCTTGGCACCAATCACAACACTTTGTTGCACTCGAAGTTGTTGAGTTCTTCATGCATGTCATTGAGCCAATCCGGATCTTCTAGCGCTTCATAGACCTTGTGGGGTTCCACACAAGAGACAAACGCGTGATGCTCACAATAATTTGCTAATTGTCTACGAGTGCTTACCCCCTTTCTTAAGCTTCCAAGCACATTCGTCATGAGATGATCCTTGGTGGAGAGCTTGGAAGCAACCTTGGCGGCACGACGCTCTAATTCCTCCTCGGGGGTGAGACGAGGAGTGGTCACTTGATCATCTTGAGCGTCATCTTGGGCTTGTTCTTGTTCTTGAACTTGCTCGGAGGAGAGAACTTGACCTTCGGCATCACTTGATGTGTCAACGCCGTCTTTAGCGTGATCTTGCCCTTGGTCATGTTCTTGAAGATGAGGGCCTTCATGTTGAACTTCGGAAGCATGTGGGCCTTGGGTTGGTGATGGCTCCACTTGAGTGGAGCTTTGTCCTTCTCCTTCGGCCAAAAGGGGTTCCTCAATGGGTAGGATAAAGCCAACACCCATTCTTCTTATGGCTTGGGGAGGAATTTCATCACCTACATCACAAGTGCCACTTTGCTCCACTTGGGAGCCGTTATTCTCAACAAACTCCACGTTACACGTCTCCTCAATAAGTCCCGTGGATTTATTGAGGACACGGTAAGCACGAGAGTTTGTAGCATAGCCAACAAATATGCCCTCATAAGCTCTAGCCTCAAATTTAGACAACCGAACACCTTTCTTGAGAATGAAACACTTACACCCGAATACCCGGAAGTACTTGAGGTTGGGCTTGTTACCGGTGAGTATCTCGTATGGAGTCTTGTTCAAGCCCTTGCGGAGGTAGAACCGATTGGATGCATGACACGCGGTGTTGATGGCTTCGGCCCAAAAGTTGTACGGAGACTTGAACTCCGCCATCATGGTCCTTGCCGCATCCATCAATGCCCGGTTCTTCCTCTCTGCAACACCGTTTTGCCGAGGAGTGTAGGGTGCGGAATATTGATGCTTGATTCCCTCATCACTAAGAAACTCATCCAAGGTGTAGTTCTTGAACTCGGTGCCATTGTCACTTCTTATTGTCAAGATCTTTGCATTGTGTTGACATTGTGCTTCATTTGCAAAGTCAATGACGGTTTGTTGGGTCTGGCTCTTCCTCTTGAAGAAATACACCCACGTGTACCTTGAGTAGTCATCCACAATCACCAAGCAATACTTCCTACCTCCAAGACTATCGAAGGATGGAGGCCCAAAGAGATCCATGTGAAGGAGCTCCAAAGGCCTCTTTGAATAAATGATAGTCGTGGGAGGGTGAGCCTTCTCATGTAGCTTTCCTACGATACAGGCACTGCAAGCACGATCTTTAGCAAAACTAACATTCGTTAGTCCACGGACATGGTCCCCCTTGAGGAGACTTTGCAAAAATCTCATATTAACATGGGCTAAACGGTGATGCCAAAGCCATCCCACATCAACTTTAGCCATTAGGCATGTCGTGGTTTTAGTGGGTCGCTCCGAAAAGTTAATCATGTATAGACCGTTCTCGACATGCCCAACAAAGGCTACTTTAAGAGTCTTGCTCCACAAGAGGGACACGGTATCGATATCAAAGAAAGTGGCAAAGCCCATGATTGCAAGTTGACGAACCGAAAGTAAATTGTATGCAAGGGACTCAACAAGCATGACCTTCTCGATCGTGAGATCATGAGAGATGGCCACCTTGCCAAGTCCCAATACCTTAGAAGATGAGGCGTCACCCCACTCGACATTGGTGGGCATAGATGGAACCTTGTGCACATCCACCACCAAGTCCTTGCTTCCGGTCATATGATTTGTAGCTCCGCTATCGAGCAACCATGATTCCCCACTGGAAGCAAACACCTACAAGAGATCAATGCTTGGTTTTAAGTACCCATTTTGTAATGGGTCCTTTGATGTTAGTAACAAGGGTCTTTGGAACCCAAATAGACCATTCAATGTACTCATGAAGAGAACCAACAAATTTGGCATAAACATGCCCGTCACTAGCACGGCATAACACATAAGAAGGGTTAAAATCGCCGGCTTTGTTGGGAGGGGTGGCATTGCCCTTCTTGACATTGCCGCCCCTTGCAGTGTTCTTTTTCTTCTCCTCGGAGGCACTCTCTCCTTCCTTCACAAAGGTTTGCATGAGAGGAGGAGGTCTTTTGGTCTTGTCATTCTTCTTCTTGTTCTTGGAGTCGGGCACGTACCCAACCCCTTCCTTGGCCACAACTCCCTTTTGGTTGATCAAGAGATCGTTGAGGTTCTTCTTTCCTTATATGCAAGACGCAAGACCTCTCTCAAGTTGCTCCTTCAACTTAGCATTTTCCTCAACAAGATGTATATGCTCACAACACGGGTTAGTAGCATTTGCATTATCAGTTAAAACCATATGAGGAAATGTTGCTTTCTCCTTAGTTAGCTTCACTTGGAGTTGATCATGAGACTCCTTGAGGCTAGCGTGAATACCCTTCAAGGCCTTGTGGGCCTTGTCAAGTATATCAAACTCCTCTTTGAGTCTAGCAAGATCAACCCCGAGTTTGGCCTTCTCGGAGTTTAGCACACGAGAAACAATGATAACATGATCATAATCGTTCTTTAACTTAGCATGATCAACGTTGTGTGACTCCTCAAGAGCCAAACGAAGACCACGCTATTCCTCAAGAGCATTGGAAAGATCCGAAATCTCATCGGCATAGTCACGACTATGCCCTTCCATCTTAGTGATGGTATCTTCGTGAGCCTCGATCATGTCATTGGCTTCACCAAGTTGTTCCAAGAGAGCAACAAAGTGCTTCTTGGATTTACCCTTAAGTTTGCCCATGAAGGCCTCAAACTCATTTGCCTCCACATTAGCTCCCTCATGTTCATCAATGCTATCCGTCGAAGAAGGATGATTAATGATGGTAGTTTTGATGTTGGGGGTTACCTTGTTGGTGGCTTTAGCCATGAGGCACTTGGCGGTGATGCTCTCATTGGGTGAGTCGAAGAGAGACACCCGTGGAGTCATCGCAATGACAACGGAGGCCATGGCAACCGACTCATCACTTTCATCATCGTCATCATCCTCATTGTACTCTTCTTGTACCACCAATGCCCTGGGAGGCGTCTTCTTGGTGAAGTTGCTCTTGTTGGGGAACGACTTGGCCTTGTCCTTTCGGATGAGCTTGCCACCATTGTATTCCCTCTTCTCATACGGGCATGCCGCAACAAAATGACTCACGTCGCCGCAATTGTAGCAAGTCCTTACACGTTGCTTGCCCCTCGTGCCACTTGAGTTGTTTTTGCTAAAGTTTGGCCTCAAGTTTTTCTTGCTCCAAAATTGCCTTGAAGCAAGTGCCATGTGTTCATGATATGCATACTTCGTATCTTCGGGGTTGCTCTCCTCTTCTTCCTCTTCTTCTTCTTCAATGGTGAGCTTGGCCTTCAATGCAAGGTTAGGACTCTTTGCCCTTTGAGAACGAAGCACCGCATTGTCGGCGGTCTTGTCCAAAATGTTCGTGGCCACAAACTCATCCAACACTTCGCTTGAGGTTAAAGTGTGGAAGTCCGGTCTTTGACGAATGACGGAGGACATGGCCTTGTGATAGGGCATCATTGCCTTGAGGAATTTGCGCTTGATCCAATTGTCATCCGTGTCCTTGCTCCCGTGATCTCGTAGTGAGACCGCGAGTTTGGTTACTCTCCAATAAAGCTCACGAGGTTCTTCATCTTCTTTCATTGCAAACTCATCGGCCTCATCTTGTACCACTTCATAGTTGGAGCGTTGAATGCTTGTGCTTCCCCGGTAGAGAGAGACAACACAATGCCATGCATCTTTGGCCAAGGCGAAGGGACGAAGATGAGGTAGGTCTTCGGGTGGAATTACATCTTGAATGATGAAGAGAGCGTTCTCGTTGAATTGATTGTCCGCGGCTTCTCGAGGAGTGAAGTTGCTTGGATCATGTGGATAGAAACCTTCTTCAATGATTCTCCAAAGGTTAGTGTTCACATGATTTAAATGACGTTTAAAGTGGTAAACCCAAGAATCAAAGTCCTCATTTTCACAATCTTAGGGGGAGGACTGGCATGATTCAAATGAGTGGAAGAAACCGGTCCACCATAAACAAGTGGTGGTTCCACATGGGCAAAGATGCCGATGCCATTCTTACCACTAGAAGAAGGAGCCTTTTCACTACTAGCTTCCCCCTTGTCGGGGATAGCATCCGTCACCTTGTTGGTGGGGTCACCCACTTTCAACGGTGCGGTGGATAGTTTAAGCCCCTCAAGAAATTTAGTAAACATGCTTTCAACTTCGGTCGTCATGGAGGTTTTCAATGTCTCCAAGGCCACATTGAACTCCTCACGAGATACCGAGGTTCCCCCATCGCCCGTAGACGAGATCGGATTCACACCGGAGTGTTCCTCCACACCATCTACGGTATCAACCATACTCTTTGGACGGTAAAGTCCTTAATAAAGAGACGAGGCTCTGATACCAATTGAAAGGATCGATATGGTTGACTAGAGGGGGGGTGAATAGGCAACTACCAATTTTTACTTTTCTTTACCAAATTAAACTTTGCATCAAAGTAGGTTATCTAGATGTGCAACTAGGTGAGCAACCTATATGATGCAATAACAACAAGCATACAAGCAAGCAAGAGAAGTAACACTAAAGAGCTTGCACAAGTAAAGGTAAGAGATAACCAAGAGTGGATCCGGTGAAGACGAGGATGTGTTACCGAAGTTCCTTCCTTTTGAGGGGAAGTACGTCTCCGTTAGAGCGGTGTGGAGGCACAATGCTCCCCAAGAAGCCACTAGGGCCACCGTATTCTCCTCACGCCCTCACACAATGCGAGATGCCGTGATTCCACTATTGGTGCCCTTGAAGGCGGCAACCGAACCTTTACAAACAAGGTTGGGGCAATCTCCACAACTTAATCGAAGGCTCCCAACAAAACCACGAAGATTCACCACAATGGACTATGGCTCCGTGGTGACCTCAACCGTCTAGGGTGCTCAAACACCCAAGAGTAACAAGATCCGCTAGGGATGAGTGGGGGAATCGAAAATCCCTTGGTGGAAGTGTAGATCGGGGCCTTCTCAACCACTCCCGAGCAAATCAACAAGTTTGATTGGCTAGAGAGATAGATCGGGTGAAAATGGAGCTTGGAGCATTTAATGGAGCTTGAGCAATAAATGGAGCTTGAGGGGGAAGAGGTAGGTCAAAGAGAAGAAGGGGACTCCCTTTTATATTGGGGGCAACAATCCAACCGTTGCCCCCCACCAACCAGCCCCGCACAGGACAGTACTACCGCTAAGAGGGGGCGGTACTACCGCTAGGTCAGCGGTACTGCCGCACCAGCCAGCGGCATTGCCGCGCAGAGGAGACTAGTAGGGAATAGGACCCAACGCGATACTACCGCGGTGGTAGGGGCGGTACTACCGCTCCTGAAACGGTACTACCGCCTTTACAACCGCAACTAGTGCCGCAAAACCCGACACGAGAAAAAGACCCCTCGAGTCGAGGCGGTAGGAGCCAGACAGCCCAGCGGTACTACGGCAGCAGGGTCACGGGCGGTACTACCGCTGTGGAGCGGTACTGCCGCTTGTGACCCTTCGGCCGTACTACCGCTGGTAGTGCGGTACTACCGCTGGGACACTGAAGAGAGAGAGAGAGAATCTCTCCAATGAGGCTGAGGACGAGGCGGTGGTGCCAGGCACCCCAGCGGTACTACTGCTGTGGAGACAAGGGCGGTACTACCGCTGTGGAGCGGTACTGCCGCTTGTGTCTCCTCAGCGGTACTACGGCTGGGTTGCGCGGTACTACCGCTGGGACCCAGACGGGACAAGGAAAAGTGGAGAGACCTCTTCAAAGGAATGGACAAGCTCGGAGGGTGAGAAGCTGATGTGTACGTGTTGATTCCACCCATGCAAAACCCCAGCGGACCCCCTCTTGATAGTACGGTGCCCTCTACGCAACTAGTCCACCGAGAGAGAAATGAAAGAGCTGCACCGTCTTGAAGGACACTCCGAAGGGAAGGAAACGTCTCGTGCCAGGGGTGAATCTGTGAACTATTCAAAGCACATGATTAGTCCGCAAACATGTTGTCATCAATCACCAAAACTACCTTGAGAGAGATATGCCGTAACACTTGTCCTTCTTCAGACTAGTCACTTCACGGTTAGCTTCACTGAGGCAAGATTTCAGTTTGTTCACCTCCCCTTCCAGCGTTTCGACTAAAGCAAGCTTCTGGTCTGCGAGAGCAGTTTTATCTTGGGCTGCTTTTTGTGCGGCGGCGAGGTCCGAGTCCTTCTTCTCCAGAGCCAACTTCATTTTCTCTGCAAAATAAGCAATCAAATCAAACAAGAGATCAAAGAAATATATTGAAAGTCAGTCGACAGCCAGTTACCTTCCATACCAGCAGCTTCGTCTTGAGCTTTCTTCAGATTCTGCTGGGCCAATTCCAAGTCGAGGTTGAGTTGCCTCTGCTTCTCCTCAAGTTCAGCAAACTTGGAAATAAGAGTACAAGACTTCTGTAGAAGGCAAAAGACGGGTCAGTCGGTAAGATCAAAGGTTGTTTACTTCCGAGTGAATAAAACCTAAAGAAGTTCGCTTAGACCCCAGCCGACTGCACACAGTCGACTGCGGTCTCAGGGGCTACACCCAGCGGGTGCACTTGGCGTGCCCCCGCTGATTAAGACCCAACTCGACCGGTCCGCCCGAACCAAGTAAAAAAAGCTGTTCAGACCACAATCGACTGTCGACTGCGGTCTTGGGGACTACACCCAGTGGGTGCACTTGGCGTGCCCCCACCGGTTCAGATCCTACTCGACCGGTCCGCCTGAGTCGAGTGGCAGAAATGAAAAAGAAAGTAAGGTAGAACTCAGACCCCATTCACTTAGCGTGCCCCCACCGGTTCAAATCCCACTCGCCCAGACCGAGTGGAAGAACGCAACTACCAAAGACAACAAAACACCCAGTGGGTGCTCTGATTCAACGCAAACAACAGGAGATTGTGTAGAAGAAAATTTTTCGGGCAGCATATCCTCATAGAACAAGAGCAGTTGGAAAGTCTACTTACCTGGACATTGGCCCGAAGAGCAGCACTGGCGTCGTAGGCAGCCTAGCTATTCTCATACACCGTCTTCACCCGCTCCATCATCACGTCAGCCTGTCGGATGGCTTCTGCAGCCGCTTCTGACTGGTTGTCCGGGACAGGGTAGCTGGTGAAAAAGAGAGCAGACGACCCAGGTGTGGCGGCTTGGAGCTCCGTGGCGTGGAGTTGGACGACTGAAGGAATCACCGGTGTAGTCGACGGTGCGGGGTGCTCACTCGACAAGGGTGCAGTGAAGATTACAGAGGCCCTGCCCGCGTCTTCAGGTTGACGGACTGGTGGTGTTGTTGTTGGCCCTTGCCGAGACATCTTGCCAGCTGCTACCTTCTTGCTCTTCCTGGGCTTAAGAGCCACATCTTCATCGTCATCTGGAAGATCGATGACGTTGGGTGGAGCTGCAAGACAGATCATTCGACCCCAAGTGAACCACTATAATGCAATCGACCAAGGAATCAAGAACAAGATCATAAGAGTTTATACCTGTGTTAGAGGTAACCGCGTCTTCCATCTCCTCATCTCGGTACTGGAGAGAGGAGGTTCCTGACGTAGCATCACTACAAAGACCCGCATTCAGTCGGTTACGTTCTGTTACTCGAGTCGACAAAAAGAACAAGTCAGATGATTACCCGGAGATAGTAGGGACGGTCACTTTGATCCTGGGCAAAGCCTTTGGCAGTTTGGAGGAGGTGGCTTTCGGTGCTTTCGGCGCTGGAGGCGGCACAACTTTGGGCTGCTTCAGAGCCTTCTCAATCGACGTTGGGGAAGACGTCCTGGGACGCTTTGAAGACTGTCCAATCGGCGCGGCCACCAGGCCCGGAGCGCTCGCCGGGTCGTGAGCGTGTTTGGATCTCCTCTCCCTGCGGGGAGGCGAGTTGACCTCTTCGTCGTCAGTCGATTCGTCGCTCTCCTCGTCCTCCTCGGCATCCGAGTACCCTTCGCCGCTCTCGCCCCCGCTCGCTCCTTCTTCGGCGTCTTGCTCCTGCACTCCGTTGGGCATTGAGTACATGTCGATGAGGGCCTGAAAAGACAACGACCAAAAGAACTTCAGTCGACCATCAACAAGATGTCACACAGTGAATCGGAAAGATACTTGATAAAACAGAATCATACCTGCTCCGGCTGACGCGAGTGGTCGAATGGAATCACCCTCCTAGACCCCCGAGGGTTGTCTTTGTTGCTGGTGATCCCCATCAGCCACTTCTCCAAGGTATCCTCGCTAACGTCATCTGGGTGGATCCGAGTGGAATCCTCGAGTCCAGAGTACATCCACATCGGATGATCACGTGCCCGAAGCGGTTGGATGCGTCGACCGAGAAAGACCTCCAGCAGGTCCATCCCGGTCACCCCGTCACGGACGAGTTGGACGACCCGCTCGACCAGCACCTTGACCTGCGCCTTCTCTTCTAGAACCACCTTCAGAGGGGCGGGCTTCTCCACTCGAGCCAAAGAAAAGGGAGGAAGTCCAGTCGACTGACCCGGGGTCGGCTGGTCCTTGCAATAAAACCAAGTCGACTGCCAGCCCCGGACCGAGTCGGGAAGGATCATTGCTGGGAAGGTGCTCTTGCTCCTCATCTGGATCCCCAGGCCCCCACACATCTGGATCACTTGCGTCCTCTCATCACTCGGATTGGCTTTTTTGACCGACTGGGAGCGGCAGGTGAAGATGTGTTTGAAAAGACCCCAGTGCGGTCGACAGCCCAAGAAATTTTCACACATTGAAACGAAAGCAGCCAGATAGACTATGGTGTTTGGAGTGAAATGGTGGAGCTGAGCCCCAAAGAAGTTCAAAAAGCCCCGAAAGAAAGGATGGGGAGGCAATGAGAGTCCGCGATCTACGTGGGTGGCGAGGAGAACGCACTCACCCTCCCTTGGCTGTGGCTCGGTCTTGTTCCCCGGGAGCCGTGCCGACTTGTGGGGGATCAGTCCCCCCTCCACCAGGTCGTCGAGGTCGTCCTGGCTGATCGTCGAGCGGATCCAGTCGCCCTAGATCCAGCCCGGCGGTAGGCCGGATCTCGACGAGGATCCGCCCCGGCTGGTCCGCTTGCCCTTCGCCTTCGCGGTCGCTTTCTTCGCGCGCTCCAGCGCCACCGTCTTCTCTTTCCCCATGGCGACGGATTGAGTTCGAGCGAGGGTCCGGCGACGAGAGCAGAAGCGAGCATGGCGGAGAGGTCGGAGGAAGAAGAAAAGAGAATGGGAACGCACGGGGCAGAGACCTGGTCTGGTGCCTTTTATAAGGTCATTCCCCGAGTGACTAACTGGTGGACCCAGACGATCTAAACAAATCCCGCAACAGTCGCGCGCGCAGTACATGGCGAAAAAGGTGGCGCGAAGATCGAGGAGACTTGCCTAATCCGTCTCGATTACCACGGTCTGGCCCGTCCGGTGCGCTTCCCAAAATTCGAATCCCGCGAAATCCGCGGAGAGCAGAGCAACTTGCCAGACTGAAAACGCCCTCTACATTATCATTCGGAATTCTATCATGAAAATTCACTCGACAAAAACCAAGAATGGACCAAGGCGACTGAAAAAAGAGTCGACGTCGTCTCCTCAGTTCATTGTTCCAGAACAAGATATGCTCATAGCACAAAGAATGAGTCGGAAGTGTTCCCAACTCCTTCCTCACTCAAACCCTGATCCATTCGGGGGCTAATGATGAAGCTATGTACCTAGGGTAGGGTCATGGATCTGTCCAACATACCCTCCCCAAGGACATCTCTACAAAGAATCAGAAGCAGTCGAAGAGAAATCATCATCCACTCGACCATGAAGACACTCGACCACCAGAAGATGAGAAGCCCTTCACTCCGCAACGGTCGGGGTTTAAACCATAGCTTTATGGACATTTATATCACTTTACTTCGGACGTTACCAGTAACGCTCCTCCTTTATGAACATTGAACCCTGTGTAATGGAGGGGAGCTGGGGTCCTGGCGCACTTTATATAAGCCATCCCCCTCCTCTGGGACAAGGGTTCACATCTTTTGTAAACTCACACACACATATAATCCAGTCGACCGCCTCAGGGCACCGAGACGCAGGGTTGTTACTTCCTCCAAGAAGGGCCTGAACTCGTAAAACTCGTGTGTACAACTACTCCATAGCTAGGATCTTGCCTCCTCATACATACCCCCCATTCTACTGTCAGTCTTAGATCCACGACAATGACTTCACATATAAAGAGTATGATGAATAAAAGTTGTTGAGAGTTGACAAACATAGTTTTGGTCGTCGTTGCAATTAATAGGAAGTAATAAAAAAAAGAGGTTTTCACATATAAATATACTATTTTGGACATCTTTTATGATTGTGAGCACTCATTAAAATATGACATGCTAAAAAGTTGAGGTTGGACAAGGAAGACAACGTAAAGGGTATGTTTTCTTACATCCGAAATAAATGATATTGTCTTGGATCATCCAACATGTTCATCTTGCCTTTCAACCTCATGTTATCCAAATTCTTTACACCAAGTAGAGATATTACTTGTGCTTCCAAATATCATTAAACCCAGTTTTTCTATGAGAGTCCATCATATCTACCTACGGATTGAGTAAGATTCTTCAGGTAAGTTGTCATTGTTGCAAGCAATAAAAATTGCTATCTAAATATGTATGATTTATTAATGTGGAGAAAATAAGCTTTATACGATCTTCTGATGTGGAAGAAATAAAAGTGACGGGCTGCATAATAAAGGTCCATATCACAAGTGGCAATATAAAGTTATGTTCTTTTGCATTAAGATTTCGTGCATCCAACCATAAAAGCACATGACAACCTCTGCTTCCCTCTGCGAAGGGCATATCTTTTATCCTTGTCTTATACTTTTTACAAGAGTTATGGTTATTTTCACCTTTCCTTTTTACATTTTATCCTTTGGCAAACACTGTGTGTTGGAAAGATCCTGATATATATAGCTAATTGGATGTGAGTTTTCATAAACTATTATTGTTGACATTACCCTTGAGGTAAAAGGTTGGGGGGCAAAACTATAAGCCCCTATCTTTCTCTGTGTTCGATTAAAACTTCATACCAATAAATATTGCGTGAGTGTTAGCAATTGTGAAAGACTAAATGATAGTTGAGTATGTGGACTTGCCGAAAAGCTCTTGTATTGACTCTTTCCGATGTTATGATAAATTGTAATTGCTTCAATGACTGTGATTATAGTTTGTTAGTTTTCAATGAAGTTTCTGATTCATACTTGAAATTGTGAATGGATTGTTACTTTAGCATAATATAGACACACATATATATAGGATCGCGCTATTCGTCGCTCTGGATGAAGAATTGTTATTCCTCACCCCAGCCATCCCCAAGGAACGTAAGGAGGTAAAATTACACCCTCAAAAATGGAACCGGTCTATGTTCTGGAGCTACAAAAGAAACGCAACAAACAAAGCTTTAGATGTAAATTTACCTCACACACGGGTGGCCCGGTACCAAAAAAGCCTCAGCCTTGCGAGGTAATTTTTACCTCACGCGAAAAACACCCCATGGATCGTGGGAGGGCTCTACATTCTCCACACCATCTCTACCAGGTCACCTCCACTATCCGGACCCGTTCCTCGTGCAGACATAGCGGTTCTTCTCCGGATGCCAGCGGAGCAGGTTAGTCTATCCCTACGCTGGCGTGCCGGCTCCGGTGTCTGGGCAGAAGGGGAGGAGGTCATCCCACAGCGGGATACCATCTAACGGAAGCAGCGGCGCCAAGTCTTACAGGGCCGCACTCCGCGGTGTCGACGCTCTCCACGAGCTCCACTATTGTATTGTCTCCTAGCCTCACCTCCCTGATTGAATCTGGATCCAGAGATTTCATCGGCGCTGTTGAGTAGTCATGTTCCAGTTATCATCGGCATCCTCTTCAAGCTGGTCACGATCGACCTCCTACTTAATTGTAAGTTGTGGCTGGCTCCTGCAAACGTGGCTGCCTCCACCCCCCTAGTGACATCCGTACCTACTTTTGATAAACTGAATCTTGTTTGTGTATTCAGAGTGCATCAGAATTTTTTTTGTCGTGAGTTGTTATATAAGCAGTGTTGCTAATTAGTGCACTCTTCAAGAATCACTTGTCCCTGTTGTAATGAGAGCAGAACGAGGTGCCCATGTTATGTGAAATAAAAATGCTTATGTTAAGGTCTTATAAGATTAGAACAAGTCGATGCATGTATCTTTTTGAAATTAGTGACAAAGGTATCAATAGCTCATTTTGTTGTGGGAGCGCCGCTGAACATTCAACTGTTTTTTTGTGTTGTTTTTTAGAAGTTTTCATATAATGTCTGAAGGCTTAAGTGATTCTTAGTTCATACAATGACCTTGTTCTTGCTACGTTTCAATTTTGTGTGCTAATCTGATTTTGAGTTCTCTTGGTTTAATTAAGAACCAGATCAATATTTTCTAGGTAAAGTTGAAGCTTTATTGATACAGGAAACCATTACAATTATTTGACGCAACACTTTCTACAGGCTCCGACACATGCAAGGTCCAAATAGAACCAAACCCTCAAACTCTAATCTCAAGAAGGAAAATTCTTTAGTTTTACATGGTGTCACAGTGTTGCAACTGGACATGACAGGCAACTCTTGACCAACGTGTTCCTAAAATGCTGACTTCAGATGTTCACTCTGACAAATTATTGATGCAGAGAAATAATGAGCTTCTGTCAGTTTTGCATGTTAACAAATCTTGCTTGTTATTAATATCTATCAATTTTCTCTGTGAGAATTACAATTTTGCATATTTCCCAACTGTATTCTCTTGATACGAAGGGCATGGATAATACAGATCAAAATTTCCTTCTCTTCCGCATGCAACTTCAGATATATGTCTTTTATACATGTCATTTAGCTGGTGAGATCTGCATCTTTGCTTTGTAGGTGGCAAGTGAATCAAGTAATTTAGTA
>NC_057800.1:58091499-58193687 GCF_018294505.1 Triticum aestivum
AGGTGGTGCTCTGGCGGCGGCGGCGCCGGTAGAAGGTGGAGGGAGGTGGGGGTTTGGATCAGGGGAAGAGGGAGGTGGGTGTCGTGCGGGAGCTGGGGGTGGGCTTTGTTAGTGGCAGTGGGGTGGTTCGGTTCGCGGTGCGGTACGGAGAGAGGTGTTAGCAGAATAAGCGATTCGGTGTGCAGAATAAGACTCTTAAGGGTGTTATCATAATAGACCCACCCTATATATATATATATATATATATATATATATTATATGTATATATATATTGCTGCTCTAAAAATGATCATGATGCCCTCATGTCCGTATTTTATTTTTATCGACACCTCTATCTCCAAACATGTGGACATATTTTTTGAGTTCGGCTTTCGCTTGAGAAGAAGCGAAGTCTAAGCTTGAGGGAGTTGATACGTCCATTTTGCATCATGCTTTTTATATCAATATGTATTGCATTATAGGCTGTTATTACACATTATGTCACAATACTTATGCCTATTCTTTCTTATTTTAGAAGGTTTACATGAAGAGGGAGAATGCCGGCAGCGGGGATTCTGAGCTGGAAAATGAGCAAATATTACAGATCTATTCTTCACAGCTCCAAAAGTCCTGAAACTTCACAGAAGTTATTTCCAGAATATATAAAAAATATTGAGCGAAGAAAGTTCTAGAGGGGCCACACCCTGGCCACGAGGGTGGGGGGCACGCCCTACCCCCAGGGCGTGCCCCCTGCCTCGTGGCCCCCCTGGTGGCCCTCCGATGCCCATCTTCTGCTATATGAGGTCTTTCGTCCGAGAAAAAATCATAAGCAAGGTTATGGGACGAAACTCCGCCGCCGCGAGGCAGAACCTTTGCGGAACCAATCTAGGGCTCCGGCGGAGCTATTCTGCCGGGGAAACTTCCCTCCGGGAGGGGGAAATCATCACCATCATCATCGCCAACGATCCTCTCATCGGGAGGAGGTCAATATCCATCAACATCTTCACCAGCACCATCTCATCTCAAACCCTAGTTCATCTCTTGTATCCAATCTTTGTATCCAAACCTCAGATCGGTACCTGTGGGTTGCTAGTAGTGTTGATTACTCCTTGTAGTTGATGCTAGTTGGTTTATTTGGTGGAAGATCATATGTTCAGATCCATTATGAATATTAATACCCCTCTGATTATGAACAAGAATATGCTTTGTGAGTAGTTATGTTTGTTCCTGAGGACATGGGAGAAGTCTTGCTATAAGTAGTCATGTGAATTTGGTATTCGTTCGATATTTTGATGAGATGTATGTTGTGTTGGAAATATGCCCTAGAGGCAATAATAAATTGATTATTATTATATTTCCTTATTCATGATAATCGTTTATTATCCATGCTAGAATTGTATTGATAGGAAACTCAGTTACATGTGTGGATACATAGACAACACCATGTCCCTAGTAAGCGTCTAGTTGACTAGCTCGTTGATCAATAGATGGTTACGGTTTCCTGACCATGGACATTGGATGTCGTTGATGACGGGATCACATCATTAGGAGAATGATGTGATGGACAAGACCCAATCCTAAGCATAGCACAAGATTGTGTAGTTCGCATGTTAAAGCTTTTCTAATGTCAAGTATCATTTCCTTAGACCATGAGATTGTGCAACTCCCGGATACCGTAGGAATACTTTGGGTGTGCCAAACGTCACAACGTAACTGGGTGGCTATAAAGGTGCACTACGGGTATCTCCGAAAGTGTCTGTTGGGTTGGCACGAATCGAGACTGGGATTTGTCACTCCGTGTAAACGGAGAGGTATCTCTGGGCCCACTCGGTAGGACATCATCATAATGTGCACAATGTGACCAAGGAGTTGATCACGGGATGATGTGTTACGGAACGAGTAAAGAGACTTGCCAGTAACGATATTGAACAAGGTATCGGGATACCGACGATCGAATCTCGGGCAAGTATCGTACCGCTAGACAAAGGGAATTGTATACGGGATTGATCGAATCCTCGACATCGTGGTTCATCCGATGAGATCATCGTGGAACATGTAGGAACCAACATGGGTATCCAGATCCCGCTGTTGGTTATTGACCGGAGAACGTCTCGGTCATGTCTGCATGGTTCCCGAACCCGTAGGGTCTACACACTTAAGGTTCGATGACGCTAGGGTTATAAGGAATAGATATACGTGGTTACCGAATGTTGTTCGGAGTCCCGGATGAGATCCCGGACGTCACGAGGAGTTCCGGAATGGTCCGGAGGTAAAGATTTATATATGGGAAGTCCTGTTTTGGTCACCGGAAAAGTTTCGGGTTTTACCGGTAGTGTACCGGGACCACCGGAGGGGTCCGGGGGTCCACCAAGTGGGGCCACCAGCCCCGGAGGGCTGCATGGGCCAAGTGTGGGAGGGGACCAGCCCCAGGTGGGCTGGTGCGCCCCCCCCACCAAGGCCCAAGGCGCCTCCAAGAGGGAAGGGGGGCAAACCCTAGGGCAGATGGGCCCTAAGGCCCACCCCAGGTGCGCCTCCCCCTCTCCCCCTTGTGGCCGCCACCCAGATGGGATCTGGGGGCTGCCGCCACCCCTAGGGAGGGAACCCTAGGTGGGGGCGCAGCCCCTCCCCTCCCCCTATATATACTTGAGGTTTGGGCTGCCCAAGACACACGAGTTCCTCTCCTTCTTGGCGCAGCCCTACCCCTCTCCCTCCTCGTCTCTTGCGGTGCTTGGCGAAGCCCTGCTGGAGTACCACGCTCCTCCACCACCACCACGCCGTTGTGCTGCTGCTGGATGGAGTCTTCCTCAACCTCTCCCTCTCTCCTTGCTGGATCAAGGCATGGGAGACGTCACCGGGCTGTACGTGTGTTGAACGCGGAGGTGCCGTCCGTTCGGCACTAGGATCTCCGGTGATTTGGATCACGACGAGTACGACTCCTTCAACCCCGTTCTCTTGAACGCTTCCGCTTAGCGATCTACAAGGGTATGTAGATGCACTCTCCTTCCCCTCGTTGCTGGTTTCTCCATAGATAGATCTTGGTGACACGTAGGAAAATTTTGAATTTCTGCTACGTTCCCCAACAGTGGCATCATGAGCTAGGTCTATTGCGTAGATTCTATGCACGAGTAGAACACAAAGTAGTTGTGGGCGTTGATTTTGTTCAATATGCTTACCGTTACTAGTCCAATCTTGATTCGGCGGCATTGTGGGATGAAGCGGCCCGGACCGACCTTACACGTACTCTTACGTGAGACTGGTTCCACCGACTGACATGCACTAGTTGCATAAGGTGGCTAGCGGGTGTCTGTCTCTCCCACTTTAGTCGGATCGGATTCGATGAAAAGGGTCCTTATGAAGGGTAAATAGCAATTGGCATATCACGTTGTGGTTTTTGCGTAGGTAAGAAACGTTCTTGCTAGAAACCCATAGCAGCCACGTAAAACATGCAAACAACAATTAGAGGACGTCTAACTTGTTTTTGCAGGGTATGCTATGTGATGTGATATGGCCAAAAGGATGTGATGAATGATATGTGATGTATGAGATTGATCATGTTCTTGTAATAGGAATCACGACTTGCATGTCGATGAGTATGACAACCGGCAGGAGCCATAGGAGTTGTCTTAATTTATTTATGACCTGCGTGTCATGATAAACGTCATGTAATTACTTTACTTTATTGCTAACCGTTAGCCATAGTAGTAGAAGTAATAGTTGGCGAGCAACTTCATGGAGACACGATGATGGAGATCATGATGATGGAGATCATGGTGTCATGCCGGTGACAAGATGATCATGGAGCCCCAAGATGGAGATCAAAGGAGCTATATGATATTGGCCATATCATGTCACTATTATTTGATTGCATGTGATGTTTATCATGTTTTTGCATCTTGTTTACTTAGAACGACGGTAGTAAATAAGATGATCCCTCATAATAATTTCAAGAAAGTGTTCCCCCTAACTGTGCACCGTTGCGACAGTTCGTTGTTTCGAAGCACCACGTGATGATCGGGTGTGATAGATTCTAACGTTCACATACAACGGGTGTAAGACAGATTTACACACGCGAAACACTTAGGTTGACTTGACGAGCCTAGCATGTACAGACATGGCCTCGGAACACAAGAGACCGAAAGGTCGAGCATGAGTCGTATGGTAGATACGATCAACATGAAGATGTTCACCGATGTTGACTAGTCCGTCTCACGTGATGATCGGACACGGCCTAGTTGACTCGGATCATGTAATCACTTAGATGACTAGAGGGATGTCTATCTGAGTGGGAGTTCATAAGATGAACTTAATTATCCTGAACATAGTCAAAAGGTCTTCGCAAATTATGTCGTAGCTCGCGCTTCAGTTCTACTGTTTAGATATGTTCCTAGAGAAAATTTAGTTGAAAGTTGATAGTAGCAATTATGCGGACTAGGTCCGTAAACTGAGGATTGTCCTCATTGCTTCATAGAAGGCTTATGTCCTTAATGCACCGCTCAGTGTGCTGAACCTCGAACGTCGTCTGTGGATGTTGCGAACATCTGACATACACATTTTGATAACTACGTGATAGTTCAGTTAAACGGTTTAGAGTTGAGGCACCGAAGACGTTTTGAAACGTCGCGAAACATATGAGATGTTTCGAGGGCTGAAATTGGGATTTCAGGCTCGTGCCCACGTCAAGAGGTATGAGACCTCCGACGATTTTCTTAGCCTGCAAACTAAGGAGAAAAGCTCAATTGTTGAGCTTGTGCTCAGATTGTCTGAGTACAACAATCATTTGAATCGAGTGGGAGTTGATCTTCCAGATGAGATAGTGATGTTTCTCCGAAGTCATTACCACCAAGCTGCTAGAGCTTCGTGATGAACTATAATATATCAGGGACATATATGATGATCCTTGAGATATTCGCGATGTTTGACACCACAAAAGTAGAAATCAAGAAGGAGCATCAATTGTTGATGGTTGGTGAAACCACTAGTTTCAAGAAGGGCAAGGGCAAGAAGGGATACTTCATGAAACGGCAAATCAGCTGCTGCTCTAGTGAAGAAACCCAAGGTTGAACCCAAACCCGAGACTAAGTGCTTCTGTAATAAGGGGAACAGCCACTGGAGCAGAATTACCCTAGATACTTGGTAGATGAGAAGGCTGGCAAGGTCGATAGAAGTATATTGGATATACATTGTGTTAATGTGTACTTTACTAGTACTCCTAGTAGCACCAGGGTATTAGATACCGGTTCGGTTACTAAGTGTTAGTAACTCGAAATAAAAGCTACGGAATAAACGGAGACTAGCTAAAGGTGAGATGACGATATGTGTTGGAAGTATTTCCAAGGTTGATCAAATATCGTACGCTCCCTCTACCATCAAGATTGGTGTTTGCGTTGAGCATAGACATGATTGGATTATGTCTATCGCAATACGGTTATTCATTTAAGGAGAATAATGGTTACTCTGTTTATTTGAATAATACCTTCAATGGTCTTGCACCTAAAATGAATGGTTTATTGAATCTCGATCGTAGTGATACACATGTTCATGCCAAAAGATATAAGATAGTAATGATAGTACCACCTACTTGTGGCACTGCCACGTAAGTCATATCGGTATAAAACGCATGAAGAAGCTCCATGTTGATGGATCTTTGGGCTCACTCGTTTTTGAAAAGTTTGAGACATGCGAACCATGTCTATTGGTGTATATGCATGAAGAAACTCCATGCAAATGGACCGTTTGGACTCACTTGATTTTGAATCACTTGAGACATGCAAATCATACCACATGGGCAAGATGACTGAAAGCCTCGTTTTCAGTAAAATGGAACTAGAAAGCAACTTGTTGGAAGTAATACATTTTGATGTGTGCAGTCCAATGAGTGCTGAGGCATGTAGTGGATATCGTTATGTTCTTACTTCACAGATGATTTGAGTAGATGTTGAGTATATTTACTTGATGAATCACGAGTCTGAATTATTGAAAGGTTCAAGTAATTTCAGGGTGAAGTTGAAAGATCGTCGTGACAAGAGGATAAAAGATCTATGATATGATCATAGAGATGAATATCTGAATTACGAGTTTGGCACAGAATTAAGACATTGTGGAAATTGTTTCACAACTAATACAGCCTGGAACACCATAGTGTGATGGTGTGTCCGAACATCATAACTGCACCCTATTGGATATGATGCATACCATGATGTCTCTTATCGAATTACCACGATAGTTTATGGGTTAGGCATTAGAGACAACCACATTCACTTTAAATAGGGCACCACGTAATTCCGATGAGATGACACCGTATGAACTATGGTTTAGAGAAACCTAAGCTGTCATTTCTTAAAAGTTTGGGGCTGCGACGCTTATGTGAAAAAGTTTCAGGCTGATAAGCTCGAACCCAAAGCGGATAAATGCATCTTCATAGGACACCCAAAACAGTTGGGTATACCTCCTGTCTCAGATCCGAAAGCAATAAGGGATTGTTTCTAGAATCGGGTCCTTTCTCGAGGAAAAGTTTCTCTCGAAAGAATTGAGTGGGAGGATGGTGGAGACTTGATGAGGTTATTGAACCGTCTCTTCAACTAGTGTGTGGCAGGGCACAGGAAGTTGTTCCTGTGGCACCTACACCAATTGAAGTGGAAGCTTATGATAGTGATCATGAAACTTCAGATCAAGTCACTACCAAACCTCGTGGGATGACAAGGATGCGTACTACTTCAGAGTGGTACGTAATCCTGTCTTGGAAGTCATGTTGCTAGACAACAATGAACCTACGAGCTATGGAGAAGCGATGGTGGGCCCGGATTCCGATAAATGGCTCGAGGCCATAAAATCCGAGAGAGGATCCATGTATGAAAACAAAGTGTAGACTTTGGCAGAACGGCTCGATGGTCGTAAGGCTGTTGAGTACAGATGGATTTTAAAAGGAAGACGGACAATGATGGTAAGTATCACCATTAAGAAAGCTCGACTTGTCGTTAAGATTTTTTCCGACAAGTTCAAGGAGTTGACTATGATGAGACTTTCTCACTCGTAGCGATGCTAAGAGTCTGTTGGAATTATATTAGCGATTACTGCATTATTTATGAAATCTTGCAGATAGGATGTCAAAACATTGTTTCCTCGACGATTTTCTTGAGGAAAGGTTGTATGTGATACAACCGGAAGGTTTTGTCAATCCTGAAAGATGCTAATAAGTATGCAAAGCTCCAGCAATCCTTCTAAGGACTGGAGTAAGCATCTCGGAGTTGGAATGTATGCTTTGATGAGATGATCAAAGATTTTGGGTGTATACAAAGTTTATGAGAAACTTGTATTTCCAAAGAAGTGAGTGGGAGCACTATAGAATTTCTGATGAGTATATGTTGTTGACATATTGTGGATCAGAAATGATGTAGAATTTCTGGAAAGCATATAGGGTTATTTGAAAAGTGTTTTTCAATAGAAAACCTGGATTAGGCTACTTGAACATTGAGCATCAAGATCTATGAGGATAGATCAAAAACGCTAATGGTACTTTCAAATGAGCACATACCTTGACATGATCTTGAAGGTGTTCAAGATGGATCAGTCAAAGGAAGGAGTTCTTGCCTGAGTTGTAAGGTATGAAGTTAAGACTTAAAGCTCGACCACGGCAGAAGAAAGAGAAAGGACGAATGTCGTCCCCTATGCTTTTGTCATAGGCTCTATACGGTATGCCATGCTGAGTACCGCACCTGATGTGTGCCTTGCCACATGTCTGGCAAGAGGGTACAAAGGTGATCCAGGAGTGGATCACTAGATAGCGGTCAAAATTGTCCTTGGAGTAATAAGGACATGTTTCTCGATTATGGAGGTGATAAAGAGTTCGGCGTAAAGGGTTACATCGATGCAAGCTTTAACACCTATCCGAATGACTCTGAGTAGCAAACCGGATACGTATAGTGGAGCAACCATTTGGAATAGCTCCAAGTGGAGCGTGGAAGCAGCATTTATAATATGACCTAGAGATTTGCGAAGTACATACGGATCTGAATGTTGCAGACCCGTTGACTAAAACCTCTCTCACAAGCAAAACATGATCAAACCCAGAACTCATTGAGTCTTAATCACATGATGATGTGAACTAGTTTAGTGACACTAGTAAACTCTTGGATGTTGGTCACATGGCGATGTGACCTGTGAGTGTTAATCACATGGCGATGTGAACTAGATTATTGACTCTAGTGCAAGTGGGAGACTGTTGGAAATATGCCCTAGAGGCAATAATAAATTGATTATTATTATATTTCCTTGTTCATGATAATCGTTTATTATCCATGCTAGAATTGTATTGATAGGAAACTCAGATACATGTGTGGATACATAGACAACACCATGTCCCTAGTAAGCCTCTAGTTGACTAGCTCGTTGATCAATAGATGGTTACGGTTTCCTGACCATGGACATTGGATGTCGTTGATAACGGGATCACATCATTAGGAGAATGATGTGATGGACAAGACCCAATCCTAAGCCTAGCACAAGATCGTGTAGTTCGTATGCTAAAGCTTTTCTAATGTCAAGTATCATTTCCTTAGACCATGAGATTGTGCAACTCCCGGATACCGTAGGAATACTTTGGGTGTGCCAAACGTCACAACGTAACTGGGTGGCTATAAAGGTGCACTACAGGTATCTCCGAAAGTGTCTGTTGGGTTGGCACGAATCGAGACTGGGATTTGTCACTCCGTGTAAACGGAGAGGTATCTCTGGGCCCACTCGGTAGGACATCATCATAATGTGCACAATGTGACCAAGGAGTTGATCACGGGATGATGTGTTACGGAACGAGTAAAGAGACTTGCCAGTAACGAGATTGAACAAGGTATCGGGATACCGACGATCGAATCTCGGGCAAGTATCATACCGCTAGACAAAGGGAATTGTATACGGGATTGATCGAATCCTCGACATCGTGGTTCATCCGATGAGATCATCGTGGAACATGTGGGAACCAACATGGGTATCCAGATCCCGCTGTTGGTTATTGACCGGAGAACGTCTCGGTCATGTCTGCATGGTTCCCGAACCCGTAGGGTCTACACACTTAAGGTTCGATGACGCTAGGGTTATAGGGAATAGATATACGTGGTTACCGAATGTTGTTCGGAGTCCCGGATGAGATCCCGGACGTCACGAGGAGTTCCGGAATGGTCCGGAGGTAAAGATTTATATATGGGAAGTCATGTTTTGGTCACCGGAAAAGTTTCGGGTTTTACCGGTAGTGTACTGGGACCACCGGAGGGGTCCGGGGGTCCACCAAGTGGGGCCACCAGCGCCGGAGGGCTGCATGGGCCAAGTGTGGGAGGGGACCAGCCCCAGGTGGGCTGGTGCGCCCCCCCCACCAAGGCCCAAGGCGCCTCCAAGAGGGAAGGGGGGCAAACCCTAGGGCAGATGGGCCCTAAGGCCCACCCCAGGTGCGCCTCCCCCTCTCCCCCTTGTGGCCGCCACCCAGATGGGATCTGGGGGCTGCCGCCACCCCTAGGGAGGGAACCCTAGGTGGGGGCGCAGCCCCTTCCCTTCCTCTATATATACTTGAGGTTTGGGCTGCCCAAGACACACGAGTTCCTCTCCTTCTTGGCGCAGCCCTACCCCTCTCCCTCCTCGTCTCTTGCGGTGCTTGGCGAAGCCCTGCTGGAGTACCACGCTCCTCCACCACCACCACGCCGTTGTGCTGCTGTTGGATGGAGTCTTCCTCAACCTCTCCCTCTCCTTGCTGGATCAAGGCATGGGAGACGTCACCGGGTTGTACGTGTGTTGAACGCGGAGGTGCCGTCCGTTCGGCGCTAGGATCTCCGGTGATTTGGATCACGACGAGTACGACTCCTTCAACCCCGTTCTCTTGAACGCTTCCGCTTAGCGATCTACAAGGGTATGTAGATGCACTCTTCTTCCCCTCGTTGCTGGTTTCTCCATAGATAGATCTTGGTGACACGTAGGAAAATTTTGAATTTCTGCTACGTTCCCCAACATGTTGTCATCCCTCTAGTGGTGTCATGTGAATGTCGACTACATGACACTTCACCATTGTTTGGGCCTAGAGGGAGGCATTGGGAAGTAATAAGTAGATGATGGGTTGCTAGAGTGACAGAAGCTTAAATCCTAGTTTATGCGTTGCTTCGTAAGGGGCTGATTTGGATCCATATGTTTCATGCTATGGTTAGGTTTACGTTAATACTTCTGTTGTAGTTGCGAATGCTTGCAATGGGGGTTAATCATAAGTGGGATGCTTGTCCAAGTAAGGACATCACCCAAGCACCGATCCACCCACATATCAAATTATCAAAGTACCGAACATGAATCATATGAGCGTGATGAAAACTAGCTTGACGATAATTTCCATGTGTCCTCGGGAGCGCTTTCCTTCATATAAGAGTTTGTTCAGACTTGTCCTTTGCTACAAAAAGGATTGGGCCATCTTGCTGCACCTTATTTACTTTTATTACTTGCTACTCATTACAAATTATCTTATCACAAAACTATCTGTTATCGATAATTTCAGTGCTTGCAGAGAATACCTTACTGAAAACTGCATATCATTTCCTTCTGCTCCTCGTTGGGTTCGACACTCTTACTTATCGAAAAGGCTACGATAGACTCCTTACACTTGTGGGTCATCAAGGACCCCGTGGAGGTTGGATGAACAGTAGCCGGTGGAGGCTAGAGGAACTCGACGTTAGATGAACAGTAGCCGGTGGAGGCTAGAGGAACTCGATGGTAGATGAACGGTAGCCCGTGGAGGCGGGAGCGAGGTAGTAGACGATGAATGAATAGTAGCATGTGGAGTCCCGTTTTGCGGTACGCCACACCCCTCCCGATGAATAGGACCCCGTTTCGACTGTAAGTGCTCAAACAGAAGTCTGTTTCCTCCGTTTTGCGGTACACCACATCCCTCTCGATCAACAGGACCCTGTTTCGACCATAGGCGCTCGAACATAAGTCTGTTTCCTCTGTTTTGCGGTACGCCATACTCTTTTCGATGAACATAACCCCATTTCGACGCGGTCGAACAAAAGGTCGTTTCGACCGTAATCAAAGCAATTGGGCGAAACTAAGAGATTAAGTCAGCACCCTTGACTTTGGGAATAAGCGATAAAATGGCATAGTTAAGACAACAAATGTCAACAGTCCCCAAACAAAAGCTTTGGATAATAGCACAAACCAGAGGACGCAAGACCTGTCAAAATAACCGGAGGAACGCAATAGAAAAGCCATCCGGGCCCGAAGCCAAATTCAAGTTAGCAGAGTTAATGACCAGCTAAATTTCTTCCACGGAAAGAGGAACCAAGAGGAGCAGGTTTTCCTCCCCCGAAACACGCCTATCCTGATCCCAAAGATTGGGCGAGATGATAAACCAGAAGCAGGCCTGGCAGGTGGCAGCTAACAAACCAGCAAAGAAATTATGCACGTGCTCAAGAATAAGGCGAGGCTCATCTACTCGGACACCATCAATGATCAGACTTTTAATCAAACATCTATGACGACGACCATTGGCAATAGCGAAGAAATACGAAGTGAGAGAATCCCCTTTTAGGGCCCAATTAATCGTGCCACACTACCTCTAGTAAATATCAGCCTACCGGTGGAGCTGCATAGGAATAGCCTGAAGATCATAGCAATGTTGCCAGCCAGCAGCCGAGAGCCCGGAGGAGTCAGCCTCCGCATCCAGCAACGAAACCTGCCCCAACAGTTTGCGCTTAATTTTGTGGGCTTCAGTCGCTGGTTACGGCACCACCCTTTAAGGAATTTACGGAGTTGATAAGAGCAGAAATGCCAATCATCCATAGGACCAAAAGAACGAACTCTAGACTTTAGGAGGGAAGTAATCTTCCCAGCAACCAAATCACAAAAACTCTCGACCAAAAGCCAAGATGCATCAAACTGAAATCTGGAAACTATAACCGGAGAGGAAACGCCTAAATCCAAGATGAGAGGAGAGTGGTCCGACCCGACCTGGGGTAAGGCAGAGAGAGAACGCCGTGGGAAAAGCGTATCCCAAGCAGAAGAAGAGAAAACACGATCCAACACCAAATGAACCGGGTTAGCCTTATGGTTAGACCAGGTAAAACGCGATCTGGTCCTAGAAAATTCGCAGAGGGCACACTCCACAATAAAATCATTGAAAGCATCAACCAACGGCCATGAGAAGTTAGAATTGTTCTTCTCAACAAGGAACCTAAGAAGGCTAAAATCACCACTGATGACCAACGGGACGTTACACTTGTGAATCTTAGCAGTAAGCTCATCTAAAAAAAGCGGGGAGAGTGAATGATCAGCTGGGCCATAAACCACCATAATCTCCCAAAGCATGTTGAGACTCTTGTGAAACACCACCATACTAGCCCAAAAGATCTCGCGATCAAAAGCAACAAAATCAAAATAATCCACCTTCGCACCAATAAGAATGCCACCTGAATGCCCCAACGCCGGTAAACAACGCCAAACAAATCGGTCGGCACCAGCAATCGAGGATAACTCAGTATTAGAAAAAGAAGCTTTGAAGGTTTCAGTGAGGCAAACCCGGTCGATATTAGCATCACGCACCAAATCCCGAATTTGGTCTCGGCGCCCCCTAGCACCGAAACCTCGGATGTCCCAAAACGCAGCTTTCATCTGAAGGAGAGGTTTTTGATACGAAGACTTGACTTGCTCGGGGCCACGCAGGATTTAGCTCTACTAGCTAGGCCGCCCCTTTTTGGTCGTTGTAGGAGGAAGGCCACAACCCTCCCCCGACCCACCATCAACACCCGCATCCGAGGCAGATGATCTTTATGTTTCAAAGGTTCATGTGGTGACGGATTCTCGGCGACTGTACAACACCTTCAAGGTGAATATCATGGCACCAGTAGTATGGTTATCAAGGACATTAGAGCAAAGATGGCGAGCCTGGATGATCTATGTGCTGAGCATGAGGCTAGAGAGTCTAATTATGAAGCTCATGAACTAGCTAGGGCTGCTGTTTATTTTGATTTGGGGCGTCATGTGTGGCTTTTAAATACCCGTGACATTGTATGTATTCCTTCTTGTGCTTTGAGTGAAAATAAAGACGGTAACGTGTGTGTTCTGATACCCGGTTCAAAGAAGCTCGAAATCTTAAAACATTTGGGCTCGGGGGATATACCCTGTTTGAATTTACATGTCCACTTTGAGTAAAAAAACGCCTTCAAACACAATGAGATACATGCATCTATGGTTTCTTTTGCAGGTAAACATGCATCAAATCAAGTATCTAACTCTAAAGAATGTAGTTATTGACTATTGGTAGCAGCAGCTCCATGTAATTTTCAGGGCAAGGGGAAATGTAAATAAAATGCACTGTCAGTGTATGTGCTATCTTCTTGTATACTTCATCTAAGGGTAATTAAATATGCGGAAGCCAGCTTTCCTATCAGTTGGCGGAGCTTCGTGAGGGCGACCTGGGCGGTGGCCAACCTGAGCTTCTTGTATATCTTTGCATTCGATCAATTTATCCACTAAAAAAAAGCTTATAGTGACTGAGTTTGCCCCTCCAGCCAATGGCCCCCCCATGAATTTAGCCCAAGCTCCGCCACTCCTATAGAGATTGTATGGACCTCAGAAGTAGCACAAACAAAGAAGTGAAGCAATGGTACTACCAAGTAGCCGCATAGATCAGTACATTCAGTCAAGAACACAGTTTGCGACAGAAAGGCTACAAGCTCAACCATAGTCTTGATAAATGTCTACTCCTAAGACAACAAAATGGAAATCTAGCAACACCGGTCAGTTTAACTTGACACACATTGTCAGAACAAGTAAACTAGTCATTACTACAACATATCGATAAGGATAGATACTACTGGATATACGCAAGCATCAGGGCGTACCAAATCAATCCCAGATGGTAGTATGGCACTTCCAAATGCATATGTAACTCAAACATTGGCTGGGAAAAGCCAGGTAGGATGCCATACCCCGCGAGTTGCCTCCGTCGCCGCCGTCTCAAATGGCAATGGCACCACTGTATTGTCTCTCACGTTGTACATGACACAGTCGAACAGGTCATCCTCAGGGACCCTCTTCTGCTCTCTCGGAAGAGGCAGATTCCGTTCGGTCATAGCGTAGACGCAGTCTTCTCGAGCTCCAGGCTGGGCAGGGAGTGACTCGGAGCAGTCTCGGCTGACAAACAGAGCACGCCCCATCAGTGTATCCACCTTGCTCCAGTGCCCAGGGCCGCTGCCGCTCAGGCCCACCGCCTCCGAGACCTCGAACCGGGTCCGTATCGCCCTCACGTAAAAGGGGTCCCAGTGATCCACGTCGACCTGCCGTTCCACCACCAGCAGCTGATGGCCGGATGCGACCAGGTAGAAGAAGATGCCCAGTTGGCAGCCGGCAGTCGAGTCAGATTCCACGCGATCTCTTGGTGCGGCGCTTACGCATTGGACGGAGCTGACAGCGGCCTGCTCGTCGCTGGTATCCAAGGCATGCAGCTCCGGTGGTTCAAGACAGCCATTACCATATTCTGCAGCGAGGACGTAAAGCTTCTCTTTGAAGATTGCAATGTCAACGACATGGGTTTCTCCAGGGGGCTCCCACACCTTGGCCGAGCATGTTCCGAAACCCTGTGGCGGCCCGCGAGCAAAGATTTTGACCTTGTCCCTGGCAATGAGAGCGACAATCTTATCAGACACCACCACCTTGCTTATCCTGTCAAAGCTGTGGTAACATTGGTAGTGGTGGATTTTGCCGTGGGGGAAGGTGAGGTATGTCTCGTCACGGAGGACGATCCAGAGGAGCGCTGGGTGGAGCCGGGGATATGGTTTTGGCGCGAGGAAGAATTCGGAACGATCGGCGCGTGCCCGTGTCACCTGCAATTAATATTAAAGCAAAGGAAGTCACGATGCAGTCATGCTTCAGGTTAGCTCTGAACAAGTTGTTGAACAATGAATGACGAAAAAACTGAACATGGACAAGTTATTTAACATGAGAAAATGGAACCTTTCACAGCAGTCATAACACTGAAGAAAAGTGGAGTACATTGGTTTTAGCTAAGAGTAGCATCAAACTGAACTTACTGTTTGCCACATTTGCTGGACAATCACAAGACTACGACATTTAGGCAAAACATTCTCACAGTATAGTTCATGGTAAAGTAATGCCAAGTTTGATGATTTATTTATTTATTGCAACCAAAATTTAGTTTTCATACTTTGGTTCCTCAATATAACTCTGACTATCTACCAGCTATCAGGTATGTGAAGTAAAGATTCAGATTGTCAATTTATTTATTTATCTACCCTTGTGAGCTCCTAAGAAATACACAAGAGTACCTGGCAGTAGAAAATTCCAATTCACCAAGAACACAAATTGCATCCATGGACACACAAAGAACTACAGAAAATTCAGATTCTTACCTTGTTCTTCCGCGTCCTCTTTGTTCGCGGTTGCTCCTCCACGCGGGACTCGGCGTCGTCGACGATCCCTGGACGTTGTTGCTCCTCCATGCCAGCGCTCTGGCTTCCTTTAAGTCCCCCTCCGCACCTGCTGCTGCCTTCGTCGCCATTGCCGGCGCCGGCGCCGTCGAGGCAGTCCTCCATCGGCCCTTGCTCCTCCTCGAAATGAGTCGAGGAGGTCAGAGACTCAGAGTCGCACAGGACGCGGGATTGGAGAGGCCGGCGGCTGCGGCGGAGCGGGAGGATGTGAGGAGGCGGGTTGGTATCCGGGGATTGGACGGTGGGTAGCTAGCCGGCGGCGCTCCGGGCGCTCCTCGACCTAATAAACGCTCGTATCCTGGCAACTTTACGAGACGTGTGTGTGGGTTCGACGTGGGGAACAGCCCACATATCCGATGCGGCCCGTGGATGGATGTTCATCACCTACTACGGCGTTGGGCCAACTTCAAAAAATAAAAATGAAAACTACAATGCACAGATGCATTTGGTCCGTTCACGTTTGTTTGAGTTTGTGCCGACAAAAATCACGACTCAACGCGTCGATACAAAGGGACGGGTGTCCTAAATTTGGGTCGGGTTTGCGTCCGCAAGAATTATGCAGAGAATGTGTTAGGAGAAGCTGACTGCATGGCAATATCGTTAGGAGCAGAGGACGTGCTCCTTGGAGATTCATCACGATGAAAAGAAGCTGATAGAGTGGCAATAGCATCACGAGTAGGTGTACTTCTTGCGGACCCGTCGTAGTTTCAGCAGGAAGAGATCAGTGTTAACCATGATAACTACCATTCATCGGTGAAATGTGTAGTTATCATGTGATTAGAACTACTCCCTCCGTTCCAAAATAGATAACCCAACTTTGTATTAATTTTATAGTAAAGTTAATAACGAAGAGAGTAGAAGAGATCTTTCTTTCTTTTGTGATTAGAAACGTAGTTATTATTGGTCATGTGTGCTTGCACTTCCGTTGCATTGACTTGAGAAATAGAAGATATATTTCTGTTTTCTTAGTCAATCTCAATTTCACCTATTCTTTTACATAGGAGTAGAAGTCCTGATAAAAGAAAACTAACTGTGGTACCCAAACAATAGGAGATAGCAACTGCTTGACAACAATATATTAACTTGTAAGATCTGCTTGTTGTTGCTATATATTACATATGCTAGACAGCTCCTGACCAAACTTGTAGAAGTCTGCGTCAGTAGCACTCATACTTAATTTTTCAATTCTCGCGCCGCTTGGTCCTAACTGATGAGTGGTGGTGTGGAGTGCTGCCTGATGGGTTATTTGCTTTGCACTATATAGTATTCTGCTCCAGTTGAGGACACTAGTTAATCTTGTTCTCTCTCTCTGCCCTGGATGTGGTCTGGACTCGCAGCCATCGAGAAGTTTGATCTTATTGAGGGCCAGAAGACCGATTGATGGATGGAGCTTGTAGTGTCGGGTTGCTGGTGAGTGTTAGATTTCTGGCCGCGAGTACCCAAATTTGAAGTTTCTGCCTGGTTATGGACTAGAACTAGATTGGTGTCTGCTTAGTTGATACTCCTATCTGATGCAAAGTGGTAATGAATTTGTTGAGATTTTTAAATTAGTTATTTTATAACTAGTTTAGAAGCTCCAATGAATAAGAGAAGCGGCTTATGAGAAAAGTTTGGTCAAAATAGAGATACTTTGACTTCAGACAAAAGTTATATGCTGACTAAAAAAACGGAGGAAGTATATGTCTTTGTATTTAAAGATAATCATTATGTATAGTTGAAACTTCCTTAACAGTGTATCAACAAAATTTGATAATTTATAACAAAATTATCAAATTATATTAGCATATGTATTATTGTTTCTAAATCAACTGTATCACCAGGCTCACAGGATCTCGTGTCCGGTCTGCACGGGAACATATTCCGGAAGCCAAGTTTGAACAACTGCCAATGAAGCAAAGTCTTCATCGCATCCAGCCATCCAAGACCCCGCCTTTGCCTCTTGCAGGTCCTCTAATCACGTCATGGCATTCTTCGCATGTGTTGGTCCATTGAAAATCTTCATGCAGACATGTCCCAAGGTGTCAACAAAAGTAGAGCTTTGCGGTGCCCCGGTGAAACTGGTTATACTAATGTTGCGGGTGCACACGACCGGCCCCTATCCAATCAAGGTGTCCAAAGAGTGTCATATGCGCCAATCCTTGTTTTCCTTTGAAGGAGAAGTCCGGAACTTGCAAATGGCCAGATCAAAGAGGACCGACTGAAGGTAGAACAGTGACTTCGTACGAAGACCACTAGGGCCATTGCCTGGCCGATTATTCTGTGAGACATGAGATCCCAAGATCCACCATATCTCGCTGCCCACCTCCGGCCGGAGGAGGAGGCCGCCGCCGCCATGTTCGGGGCCGCCACTGTCGGTGTCAAAACTGGGGATCTCGGGTAGGGGGTCCCGAACTGTGCGTCTAAGGCGGATGGTAACAGGAGGCAAGGGACACGATGTTTACCCAGGTTCGGGCCCTCTTGATGGAGGTAAAACCCTACGTCCTGCTTGATTATTCTTGATGATATGAGTATTACAAGAGTTGATCTACCATGAGATCAGAGAGGCTAAACCCTAGAAGCTAGCCTATGGTATGATTGTATGTCGTCCTACGGACTAAAACCCTCCGGTTTATATAGACACCGCAGGAGGCTAGGGTTACACAAGGTCGGTTACAGAGGAGATATCCATATCTGAAAGAACATGCGGTGTCCCCATGTTTGGTTTTGGTAATTGATGACAATCTCTATGGACTAATGGTTGCCTTGAGTTATATTTGAAGGTTTTGTCCATAGGCTTTTCTTGGAGTACATGTGTTGGTTTCAAGGAGAGTTTGTGTCGACCAAGGTGCTATTCAAGGAATTACCTAAAGATTGGTCTTGTGAGAGGTTGATCAAGACTAAGTTAAAGAGTGAATCAAGATGATCAACCCACAAAGCGTAGAAGATGTACCGAGAGGGATCAAGTGATCCCATGGTATGGTAAGCATTGTCAATTACGCTTTGTATACTAACCCATGGTCTTCGTGAGGGTTCTTTGTGGGGTTAGGTTGCGGTGTGCAAGTTCAAGTGGAGCACCACGAAGAGATCAAATGCTTGAAGCTTGTTGTCCTTTATGGTGACAATGGACCTATGAAGATGTGCGGAAGAGTAGCTCGCCCATAGTAGAGTATGGGGGAGCAATCAACTAGTCTTCATCGACTAAACACAATCAAGAAAGGTTGCGGTGCAAGTTCAAGTGGAGCATCACGTAGAGATCAAATGCTTGAAGCTTGTCGTCCTTTGTGGTGACAATGGACTTGTGAAGATGTGCGGAAGAGTGGCTCACCCATAGTGGAGTATAGGGGAGCAATCAACTAGTCTTCATCGAGTCAACACAATCAAGAAAGGTTGCGGTGTGCAAGTTCAAGTGGAGCATCACGAAGAGATCAAATGCTTGAAGCTTGTCGTTCTTTGTGGTGACAATGAACTTGTGAAGATGTGCGGAAGAGTGGCTCACCCATAGTGGAGTATGGGGGAGCAATCAACTAGTCTTCATCGAGGCAACCCAATCAAGAAAGGTGGTCCAACTTGAGGGAGTCAAGATCGTCTTCATCTAGCTCAAGTGGACCATGTGTAAGGCAAAGGTTTGCCCCTGGTAGGTTTTCTATTTTACCGGTCTCATGATGGTAGTTGGGAGACCGGGTTATAGGATCTATTGTCGTACTATCAACGGGGGCTCTCGATGAGTAGCTTGATCGTATCGTTCATAGAGAGCTCAAACCATTGCATCCTTGCATCATCTTTATTGGTTCTTGTTTGGTTCTTCTCTTTGTGAGTTTTGGAGCTTATGGTCATCTTGGTGACAAGCTCGAGTTCATCGAAAACGGAGTCCACTCGCATCTTCTATGATGTTTTCGATGTTGGAGGTTTTTGCCGGTTCTTCTCGGTAGGAGGTTTCTCTCCTCTATTTGTTGGCATACCTCCCCTGCCTCTTCTTACTATAACCAGTCGCTGTTTTGATGCTACTCGTCGTCTTGTTTCCAACAAGTTTGAGTTTGCTCAATTCGGAGCTCATATGCAGAAGTTATGGCAGTTCTGGTTTTTTTGAGTGTGGTTTTTGTCAGGGTCCCAGCGGTAGTACCGTGGTACCCAGCGGTAGTACCGCTGAGGAGTCACAAGCGGCAGTACCGCTCCGCAGCGGTAGTACCGGCGGTGACTCCGCAGCAGTACTACCATTGGCTTACCAGGTCCCTACCGCGTCGATTCGAGGGGTCGTTTTCTGTGTCGGATTGTGCGGTACCTCGCTGCGGCAGTACCGCCCTTCCTCCGCGGTAGTACCGCCCGGTTCCCTCTTCCCCTTTCCCCTTTGTTCTGCGCGGCAGTACCGCTGAAGGGAGCGGTAGTACCGCTTAACCCAGTGGTAGTACCGCTGTATCCTACGGTACTACCGCCCCAAGGTTCATGTTTTGTTGCTCCTTTTCCCTGTTTCTTCTGCCTGAGCGGTAGTACCGCTCGTGGAGCGGTAGTACCGCTCGTGTGCGGGCTGAGCACATAACGGTTGGATTTTCCCCCTCCTATAAAAGAGGGTCTTCTTCCCCAATGAATCTTATCCTTTGAGCTCGTGTTCTTCCCCCATTGTTGACCTTCTTCGAGCTTGCTAACTCTCAATCCCTCCATGGATTCTTGCTAGTTTTTGAGGGAAAAGAGAGAGGAGATCTAGATCCACATTTCCACCAATCACTTTCTCCTCTATGTGAGGGGAACCCCTTGGATCTAGATCTTGGAGTTCTTGGTGTTCTCCTTCTTGTTTTTCCTCTCATTTTTCCTCCCTAGCATTAGTTGCTTCGGTGGGATTTGAGAGAGAAGGACTTGGGCACTCCGTGTGCCCTTGCCATTGCATTTGGTGCATCGGTTTGAGTTCTCCACGGTGATACGTGGAAGTGAAGGTTGAGAAGCTTATTACTCTTGGGTGTTTGCGCACCCTAGAGCTTGTTCCTCTTGGGTGTCGTGGCACCCTAGACGGTTGGTGTTGTTTGAAGCTCAATCATTGTGGTGAAAAGCTCCAGGCAAGCATCGGGGTCTCCAATTAGGTTGTGGAGATCGCCCCGAGCAATTTGACGGGTACCGGTGACCGCTCCCAAGGGTTGCCAAAGTGTACGGGTTCGGTGACCGCCCCCAAGGGTTGCCAAAGTGTACGGGTTCGGTGACCGCCCCCAAGGGTTGCCAAAGTGTACGGGTTCGGTGACCGCCCTCAAGGGCCCCTTAGTGGAATCATGGCATCTTGCATTGTGCGAGGGCGTGAGAAGATTACGGTGGCCTAGTGGCTTCTTGGGGAGCATTGTGCCTCCACACCGCTCCAAACGGAGATTAGCATCCGCAAGGGTGTGAACTTCGGGATACATCGTCGTCTCCGTGTGCCTCGGTTATCTCTTACCCGAGCTCTTTACTTATGCGCTTTACCTTGTGATAGCCCTATTGTTTCTTGTCATATATCTTGCTATCACCTAGTAGTTTATCTTGCTTAGCATAAGTTGTTGGTGCACATAGGTGAGCCTAATTGTTTTAGGTTTTATGCTTGGCAAATTAACCGCTAGGTTTATTCCGCATTTGTTCAAGCCTAAACCGTAATTATTTTAAAGCGCCTATTCACCCCCCCTCTAGGCGACATCCACAATCTTTCAATATAAGTATTTCCTAGCTTGCCTTCCACGCCAAGCAGAGTCCCATCCGGACACGGGACGAAGTCTTCAATCTTGTATCTTCATAGTCCAACAGTCCGGCCAAAGAATATAGTCCGGCTGTCCGGAGACCCCCTAATCCAGGACTCCCTCGGTAGCCCCTGAACCAGGCTTCAATGACGATGACTCTGTCGCGCAGTGTTGTCTTCGGCATTGCAAGGCGGGTTCCTCCTCCGAATACACCATGGAAGTGTTTGTATACAAGGATGGTGTCCGACCCTGCAAAATAAGTTCCACATACCACCGTAGAGAGAATAATATTTCCACAAATCTAATCTGCTGACATGTTTTGACAACATGACATCGCGCCACGGCCCGGTCATTATTTGAACCATTTTTCTTTAACCAGCCCCGCACATAACGCGAGGCGGTTTCTTGACACGTCTTGTCAAAACAGAGATCGTGTTCCCCTTATCACGGGATTCTCATCAATACAAACGTGGGTAACCCAACCGTGCCTGCTGGTATGACTCCTAGATCTTAGGTAAGTCTCAAACGGCCACGAGAAGGACGCCTTATATTCACCCTTTTTATAAAGGGGACAAGGCTTTTTCTTTTTTCCCTCCCGCGCTCAATCGAATCCTTCCCCAGCCTCGAGTTCTAACACCCAAAGCTCAGGTCAGGTGCTTCGGACCTTCAATCATGTCCAGATCCAGCCTTCAAGGCCGGTGGATGCCTTCCTCCGTCATGGAGGAGGACATCAAGAAGTTGAGGGTGGCCAGATATCTGACCGCCGAAATTTCACATAAGCTGCCCGCCCGAGGGCAGGTCGTCCCTACTCCCGAACCCAACGAGAGCGTTGTGTTCGTGTCCCACTTCCTTCGAGGACTAGGTCTCGCTCTGGATCCCTTTGTTAGGGGTCTTATGTTCTATTACGGGCTGGATTTTCATGATCTGGCCCCGGATTCCCTTCTTCACATCTCGTCATTCATGGTCGTATGTGAGGCCTTCCTCCGCATTACCACTCACTTCGCCCTGTGGCTCAAGACCTTTGATGTGAAGCCGAAGACGGTCGAGGGGCAGTACGCAGCGTGCGGAGGTGCTTTAATAAGAAAAATTGTTGACGCTCCATGGCCAAAGGGTTCCTTTCCAGAGGTGTCCGGATTGTGGCAGCGGGAGTGGTTTTACATCACAGCTCCCCGAAGTGCCAAATGGGTAGCTACCCCCACCTTTCGCTCGGGCCCCCACCACAACTGATGTCATGGATCAGTCAGGGGTTGAGCTGGGGTCCAGCCAAGGACGTGCCAATACTGCATAGCCGTATCCGAGATCTCTTCGAGGGAGATTTCAGTGTGGTTATGGTAATGCAAGTTATGCTGGTTCGTCGAGTCCAGCCTTGCAAACGCCGACCCATCCGCATGTGGGAATTCAACCCGGAAGGAACGTGCACTATTCAACATTTCCTCGGCATGACGCATGAGGAGATGTACAAATCGTTCTTCAGACCCCACATAGAGTGTCCGGACACCACCGAGGACGTGGGCCTAAGCTGCAACCGCCCCGCTGCCCAAGTAAGTAATCCCATGGCCGAACACACTGTCCTTTTATTTATCATGACGTCATTCTAAAGAATCGCTCTTGGACCAGGACTGGATAACAAAGGCGAAGATGATCCAGTGTTCGGCCCCCCTTCCTGAGGGCTTGGACAATCCGATGCTGGAAAAGATGCTTGAGCCAGCACCTTGTCTAGTGCCCTCAAAGGAAGATGAAGGGGGGAATAAAGAGGGCAAAAACGGGCCTCCTTCGCTAACTATTCCAACCGAGGGAATGAGTGTCTCCGCGAAGGAGGATAACACAGGGGAAGAATCTGACATTCTCTCCCCCTGTGGAAGGAAGAGGACTACCTGTGAAGATCTGGAAACTAAGGTTTCCAAACGGGAGAAGAAATCTCCGCCAGAGGGTCCTGCCTCGGAGGGTATTCTTGCCGCACAATGTCCGCACGGGGATCAGCCCTCTACCGAGCTGTAAGTAATCAAAAAGTACTTAATGGTGAAGATATCCTACCTTACTTCCGAATACAATAACCAATGCTTATAAACTGCAGTCCGGATCGCAACCCTTATCGACAGAGTTCATCTTCGGGGGATCTTCTTCCGGAGATGATAAAGAGCGAAACGCCTCCCCCGGACTCCCCAGCTCAAGAAGCGGGCGACCTTGAAGTGTCGTCGCGAAGCAACAAGAGATAGTAAAAAAGGTTTACGCAGGGCCTTAATCTAAAAAGAAACCTTTGGGCGGGTCCCTGCTGCACGTCTGCGCCTATGTCTCCATTGTGCCGTGTCCTGGACGGGTGTAGCACGATTGCCACCTGCAAAAGGAAAAAATTTAGGTGAAAGTTGTCGTGCCAAAAAGAAGAGTGAATTATCAAAATTCCAGAGAGGCCTAGTTGAGCCGGGATGGCCCTGATTACACGCGGGAAGCCCCTGGTATCGTTTTATGAGGGTGCGAAAACCAATCTCATGCATGTATGATGGAACGCCGGACTCGTCTAACCGTGTCTAGTGTGCAGCTGTTAGAGCCGCCTTGTCCTCTTCCGTTCGTAAAGAACGGTTGGTACTTCTACTAACTATAATGACGCCTCGTGGACCGGGCATCTTGAGCTTGAGAAAAACATAATGCGGTATTGCGTTAAAACGAGCGAAAGCCGCCCTTCCGAGTAGTGCTTGAAAATCACTCCGGAATGGAGCGATGTGAAAAGTTAACGTTTCACTCCGGAAGTTATCGGGAGAACCGAATACCACCTCTAGTAGTAGAGAGCCCGTGCAGTGGGCCTCTTGGCCTGGTATTACTCCCTTGAAGGTAGTATTATTGTGACTTATTTGTGTCAGGTCTACCCCATTTTGCGGACTGTGTCCTGATATATCAGATTTAGATCACTGCCGCCATCCATGAGGACCCTTGTGAAATGGTACCCATTTATTATTGGGTCTAACACCAAGGCCGTCAGTCCTTCACGCCGGATATGTGTATCGTGATACCTGCGATCGAAAGTGATCGGGCAGGCCGACCAGGGGTTGGGCCTAGGGGTGACGGGCTCTATGGCGCGTGTGCATCGGAGTGCGTGATTGCTTCTCCTCTTTGTCACCTGGATCACGTTTACTGTTTTAACCTCTGGTGGGAACTTTTTCTATCCTCCGGCGCTTTGCTGGCGAGGTTCATCCTCGGCTTCGCTTGGTGTCTCTTCCCCTTTCTGTTCAGCGTTTAGCTTACCGGCCTGCTTGAAGACCCAATATTCTCTGTGGGTATGGTTTGCAGGTTTTTCTCGGGTGCCGTGAATCTGACAGAGTTTGTCAAGAATTTTGTTTAGGTCAGGTTGTCCTTCTCTACTACCTTTGAAAGGCTTTTTCCGCTGACTTGGTCGAGAGCCCCTGAATCCGGCGTTTACCGCCGTGTTATCTGGGCTACCGTCTTTATTTCGACGCTTGTTTTTGTCGCGTCGTGGTTTACCATTGCCATCCCTGACTTCGGTTGTGCTTCGGTCGTTGGTGCTGCTACGGGCCAACCAGCTATCCTCACCCGCACAAAAGCGGGTCATGAGGCTTGTTAGGGCTGCCATTGTGTTCGGACGTCGGATCCATACTATGTTTGCAGTTTGCGTCTTGATCGTGTTCTGCCACCGAGGTGGTGCAGTTGTCGTCTCTTCCAGAGTCGCGTGGACTATTATTATCGTTGTTCTTGCTATGGCGGGACTTAGAGCGGCGCCGCTGACGTCGGCGCTTGGGTTGCTTCTTGGAGGTGTCATCCTCTGTTGTCTCATCGTTGTTGGCTTCTTTGGGTGTGTCCACCATGTATACGTCATATGATGAAGTAGCGGTCCAGCGCCCTGTGGGCGGTGGTTCCTGTTCGTCTCCTGCATCGTCGTCCATACCGTTGATGTCTTCGGAGTCGAAGTCGAGCATGTCGGTTAAGTCGTCGAAAGTGGCTACTAAGTGGGTGGTGCGTTGGCAGCGAATTTCTTCGCCGTCCGCATCCCATTCTAGCCGGACATAGTTCGGCCAAGGTTCTCCTGACAGGGAGAGAGACCTTAATGAATTTAGCACATCCCCGAAGGGTGAGTGCTGAAATATGCCCGCGGAGGTGAACTCCATGACCGACGCCCAGTCGGACTCGACGGGCACGGATATGAGCGGCTCGGAGTCCGTGGCCGGAGATGAATCCAGTGGTTTGGCGACACAGCTCTCGTAAGGGGTGAAGTCAGTATCCGGCTCTATCGCCACTGAGAGTGCGGCCTCCATGGCGGGGCCCATCCCTCCGCTCTCGGATGGCGCGACTTGCTCCGAATTGATGGACGGAGTAGCTGCGGATGCGATCTCCCGAACACTGTCCGACGGCAGAGTTACGTCATACTCGTCAAGACTGTACGGCGCGTCCGACATGGGCCCGAATCCGTCGAAGATCAAGTCTCCGCGGATTTCGGCCGTGTAGTTCAAGTTTCCAAATCTGACCTAATGGCCAGGGGCGTAGCTCTCAATCTGCTCCAGATGGCCAAGCGAATTGGCTCGCAGTGCAAAGCCGCCGAATATGAAGATCTGTCCGGGGAGGAAAGCCTCACCCTGGACCGCATCGCTCGCGATGATCGAAGGAGCCATCAAGCCTTACGGTGACGACACGGTGGAACTCTCAATGAAAGCACCAATGTCGGTGTCAAAACTGGCGGATCTCAGGTAGGGGGTCCCGAACTGTGCGTCTAAGGCGGATGGTAACAGGATACAGGGGACACGATGTTTATCCAGGTTCGGGCCCTTTTGATGAAGGTAAAACTCTACGTCCTGCTTGATTATTCTTGATGATATGAGTATTACAAGAGTTGATCTACCACGAGATCAGAGAGGCTAAACCCTAGAAGCTAGCCTATGGTATGATTGTATGTCGTCCTACGGACTAAAACCCTCCGGTTTATATAGACACCAGAGGGAGCTAGGGTTACACAAGGTCGGTTACAAAGAGGAGATATCCATATCCGCATTGCCTAGCTTGCCTTCCACGCCAAGCAGAATCCCATCCGGACACAGGACGAAGTCTTCAATCTTGTATCTTCATAGTCCAACAGTCCGGCCAAAGGATATAGTCCGGCTGTCCGGAGACCCCCTAATTCAGGACTCCCTCAGCCACCTTGGCGCCCAAGTGATGTGGGCAGAGCCGCAGATCGTCGGTGCCACGCACAGGAACCAACAAGGTGCAGGATCAGGGCTTGCCAGGCCCATGCGGGACTAGATCGATCCCGCCCCGCCGCCTCTACCAACCAGTTGTCGCTAACACAACACACCACCGCAGCTGAAGGAGCGAAAATGGGCGACGCCGCCACCACACCTGGCAGCGACCAGCAGGAGCCCCGCTGCCGCCACGTCGCGCGGGCTTTGCCCGACGGGGCCTCTGGCAACAGCGGAGGTAGGGGAGGGGGCCTCGAGCGCCAGCAAGGGTAGCCCCGGTGTGGTGTGGCGCCGCCACACGGGGAATCGAGGGAGGGTTAGGTTAGTTCCCGATTTTATATATGAGAAGAATGATTGTAAAGTGAACGGTTTCCAAAGTTTGAAGATAAACGGAAGGAAATCAAAGTTTAAGTTGTTACCTAAAAGTCTAAAACTCTAGAACAAGTTCAGCGAAGCAACATGAACCCTAGCTGCGCATCCAATTTGGTGTAACTTGCAAGGCGTGTACGACACCTGTTTTGGTGCAGCACCAGGCCAGCCGGGACACAATGCTCCACCTCTCGTGGCAAGGCCGCAAGGAAGAAGGAAGCTATGGTTGACTAATAAAGCTTGGCCATGTTGCCTAAAAGAATCGAAGTAGTAATACCCATGTTGATCAAAGCCAGAGTTTCAACACCGATGTTAAACAAAACACCGCAGTAAATTCATATGAACCAACGTGATACTATATGGGGAGTGCTGCTCACACAGTCATACAGTAAATTGGGTGGAGCAAAATACGGGCGTCTGCTATTTGTTGACGTATATGTCGTCTGAACATAGGCCTGCTACTAGTAAGTTTGAGCTAGATTTGTTAACTAATCAATGATAGTCTCCGTCTGTCTTCCGTCGGGCTATCATTTCTCCTCGACCTGCAAAACAACAGAACAATATGCAACAATACCAGTCAGGATGCAGATTGATCACCAATGTCCAATAAGGTAGTCTTTTTTTTTTTTTTGCTTTGCAGGTACCAATAAGGTAGTCTATCTAATAGGCTAATAGCTAGTGTGTTCATACGCACGACCTTAATCGTTACAGCCGCAGGCTGGGCTTGAGGCCTATGCCTTACACATCGGGGAGCTGCCGCGGCCACAGCCGCAGTGTCGTCAATTCCTCCTCCTCCACCTCCGGGAAGGATCCCCCGAACGCCATCGCCGGTAGCTTTGGCGCAACCGATGACGCCTCCACAGCAGCACGTTGCTGCCCCTCCTCGCCCATCTGACAAAGAGTGAAAACACATTCAGGAAGTCAGTAAGTATGCATAGCAGCTCAGCAGACATAGGCAGGCAGCGATGCAAATTACCATGCGGCGAAGGTAGCTGTTCTGGTCCTCCAAGATGTGCACCTACGTGTCATATGTGCAATGTCATCCACAGTTAGTTTCCAGATGAAAATTTGCGTGTGTGCCTCTGATTGAATTGATTTTGGTTCTCCTAGGATTACGCTTACCTTGTGGTATGATTCGGCCAACTGCTGCTCCAGCAGCTTGTCCTGCACACACACACACACACACACACACACACACGAGACTGTCATGCAGCTCACTCAAACACTGGGCATGTGAGCAACACAGAATTGTGTGCAGTGTAGGATGTGTGTACCTTCATTTCACGGACTTCGCCCAGCACGCACTCCAGCCGCTGCTCCAGATCGTCCAGTTCGGCCGCCGTCGCGGCGAATGGCAGATCTTCTCCGGTTTGCCTCCTCACGCTGGCCTCGAGACGGTCACGCTCACGCCTCAGATCCGCCAACGGTTGCTGTGTGCGAAGAATCGCATAGATCAATCAGAAAGGCAAGCATGCAGTTAACTCTGAGTGTACAAATGTGTGTGTGTACTGTATGTTGTACATGACTGGATGTGTTTGTTTATTGACCTGATCATCATCATCATGATCTATCCCCTGGAACTGGAACTGGAACTGGAACTTGTGGTTGGTGATGCTCTCGTAGCGCTCAATTAGCTCGCTCCAGCTTAACATTGACAGGTGAAGTATAAATATGTCACAACTATAGTAATATTGTACACTGAATATGAACATAAGCATCTGAATCCGAGCAGAAGATTAAAATCAGAGCCAAATTCGAAAGCATCATCTGGCTAACTTGATCACAAACAAAACACAATTCGAGCATGCCAATTGCCAATACTGCGGCAGGCTAGGACGATGCCAAAGATGGCACTTGCAAGGGATGCAGATTCAGTAATCGGCATGATCATCAAAACCATAATGCAGAATCTCGCTTGTCTCGACTAGCGCGTGACGGAACGGACGGAGAACGGACCTTGTGCTGGGGCTGCAGTAGTCGAACAGCTTGCCGGCGCCGCCGTCGTCGAAGACGAGGAGGCCGAGGTCCACGCCGCAGAGCACGGCGAGCTCGCCCGCCTTCTTGAGCAGGCCGCGGCGGCGCTTGCCGAAGGTGGCCCGGCGCGACACGTCGTTGTGGATCCTCTTCATCTCCGTCCTCCCGCGGCCCATCTTCTCTCTTGGCTCGGAACGCGGGGACTGGTGATCGACGCCGAAGCCAAGCTAGGTAGAAGAAGAAGAGATCGAGCAGCAAGTCAGTCAGTCCGTGGTGCTCTCCTCTCCTCTAGTGATAGTCCGTGGCCACGCGCCGCCGTACAGACGAAAATTCCAGGAAGTTTCGCCGGCGACTAGTGATGGATAGTATACCGTGAAAGGTCCGCCCGTCACGCCCGACCGGAAAGCAGCAAGCCGGTCACCGATCCTCTGCGGCGGTGCGCGTGGAAGAAAACAAAAGCGGCGGCTGCGTTGCCGGTCTGGGAAGTGCTCGGGTCACCGCGCCTCCTTCCGGGTGGCGGAAACTTGCCGTTTCCGGCGTAAAGCGAAAGCGTTGCCCGACCGTGAGTGACTCCGATCATATCGATACTACTACACGGCGCAGCAGCGATCGTTTGTTTCTGCATGGATGACCAGGGCACCAGTCCCACCTCGGCTCGCTGCGGCACATGTGCTAGTAGGAACCAGCAGCAGGTTAGAAAAGCACGGTAAATTTGGATCGATCGGTAAAATTCCGAAAGCGCGTCTATCCATTCGCAAAGCAAAGAAAAAGGAAAGCGCGTCTATCTGTCGGAGGATGCGGGTTCCTAAGCTCCAAGCCATGCATGCATGCTCCATTGCTCCTCCACTCTATCTCTAACAATGCCTTCATCATGCCCACAATTCGACTCACCCTGGCGAAAAACTAACACTTTGTAAAGAATAATTCAAAAGCTATCACTCCATGACTATTTTTTTTTTTGCAAAAAATTTACCATCTTAAAAAGGGAGTACCTAGAACTCATCTAAATGAGATATAATTTGGTCTCATTCACTTGAAAATCAAGAACAAAAATAACCCACGTCAGCACACACGCATCTTATAACATCACATCCAATGACTATAAAAGGTGAATGAAACCAAATTATATCTCATCTAGATGAGTTCTAGCAAAACTGTCCTAGAAAAGTGCCCAATTCGGTTCGTTTAAACCCGTTTGTATTTCTTGAAAACATGCAGTCGCGACGCCCTCTCCCCTTAAAAACATGCAGCCGTGGGAACGAGATCCTCTGACTTATCAACAGTAATTTGTATGCACTAATCCATAGTATACAATGATATTTCGATGGTTTCATCCCTCTGACTTTCCTCCTCTATTTTACACATGGAGGCAACTGTAGCTACCTAACTTGTCTCCTAAACGTCAGAGGGTCCACTTCCGCAGTCGTGACACTCATGAAGACATGCAGTCGGATGTCATTTGACCACCAAATTTTGCATGCATCATTTGTTCGTGATTGAAGCCACAAAGTTTTAGATTGTTTTATTTATCATGGGTGCAATGTCCCTCGGTGTAGAATAACCACCTAAGCAAAAAAGAGTAATTCCTTAAAAAAATAGGGACGTGAAGGACGAGGGTTAGAATGAGGAACTAACTTACGGGGATCGGCTAGAGATGTTCTTAGTATATAGGTCTCACTTTCAAAATTCGTTGCATAAAGTGAGAGAAACCAGGCCTGCCATCTATCAACCTTAATATCCCATTTATTTTCTGCAAATATCATTAGATTTTTTATATAATGGTCACATAGGTTACCTTTGAATAGGTACATATGAAAGAACATTTAGGTGGGAAGAGAAAGTAAAAGAAAAAGGAAAACTCAAACTAAAAATCAGTTCTTACACACATATCCTTACATAATAATCTATTAATTGGTGCTAGCTAGCTAATTAATACTCATTCCAGCAGCCTCCTCTTGTAAGTAACCATCACTTTGCCTCTTGGCCCTGGAATGAATTTCTCCCATTCCTCGTCAGGGAAAGGGGAGACGATCTTGAGCTCAAAGTTCCTTAGCAGATGGCTCCATATCACCTTGATCTGCATGTAAGCATAGTCCTCCCCCAAGCAAACGTGCCTCCCGGCACTAAAGGGCGTGAACGAGAACTTGCCGCCAACTTTGTCCTCCTCTCTCCCAGGGCCAAACCTAGACGGGTCATACACATGAGGGTCCTCGAAAATGTGTGGCAGCCTGTTGTTCACCGCCGGCGAGGTTACCAAGGTATGCCCCTTGGGGATCGCGTATCTGCTGCCATCTCTTGCTTGCACGCCGAAGCTCTTGTTCGCCTGGCGGATGATCACGTTCGCCGGAGCGTGCATCCTGAGCGCCTCCATGATGCAGCAACGCAGGGTGCCCATCTCTCGCAGGACGTCGTAGTCGACGCGTTCCCTGCCGTGTCGAAAGATGATCTGTCTCTGCTCCTCGACGGCGGCCTCGAGGTGGCGGCCGTCTCCATGGCTGAGCAGGCAAGCTCCTGTCCAGATAGCGGCGCTGGCGCTCGTGTGCTGCCCGGCGAAAATCATGCCGATGAGTAGCCCGGCGATCTCGCTCTCGGTCACGGGGCGGCCGTCGGCGTACCTTGACTCCACGAGCTTCTGTAGCACGTCGTTCTCGGCTCGGCCCGAGGTCCTGCGTGCTCTGACGGCCTCGTGGAATATCTCCCCCAGCTTGGCCCGGGCCGCGTCGCGCCGGCGGTGTGGTGTGATCGGGAGGTACGGGAAGAAGAGGCTGGCCATGTGCAAGCCGTTTTCGAAGAGCTCGTGAAGGAGATGGGTTACTTCGTCGAACATGTTGTCTCGGATCTGTTCTCCGAGCAGGCACCGGTTGGCGATCCGCATGAGTACCAGCCCGAGCTCCTGCTTCAGATCCACCGTGCCATGCTCTCCCCATTTGCCAAAGTAGTCCTACAAGATTTGTGTTCAGATAAGCTCGAAGATGATGACATGGATGAAGAAAAGGACCAAACAACAATTATAAAAAGAGCCATCCATCCATGCATGCATGGACGAGCATGCATATGTACCTAGGTCGAGTAAATTGCAAAAAACCCACCATAATTGGGAACCCTAATTCATAAAACCACCACCATTCGGTTTTTTTTCAAAAAACCTCCAACATTAAGGTAATAGTTTTCAAAAAACGCTAATATGTCGCTTAGAGCCGTTTGACGAAAAATTAACCGCCGGGTCCCACTGTCGGATGTAATGTGGCCGAGGTGTAGACGGCGCCGGTCATGTACATACTAACGGCGCTATCTGGTCAAGTTTGACCAGTCAAAGTCGCACTCGTCGCCGCCCCGCAGAGCGCCTGCGCCTGCTCCTGGCCAAGTCACCTGAAGTTGTGGAGGTGGCCATGCACGCCGCGCTGGAGGTTGCCATCGACAGGACCCGCGAGGAGAGCTCGGTCGTGCTCTCGGCGCCCTCGGGAGCCCCGGCATGCACCGGAGGCGGAGCAGGGCCATGGCCATCGCGTTCGATGTCCCCGCTGCGACGCGCCCGACCGCCCGTGCTTTGGAGGAGGCGGGGTGCGCGGCGCTGCTGCTCGAGCGCCCGTGCACGGACGGGGCCGCTGCTAGCACGCCAGTGCGCGCCTTGCGCGACGATGGCTGCTCGTGCCCGTGCGCGAACGGGGTTGCTGCTCGCGGGCCCTTGCGTGGCGGCCGCTGCTGCTCAAATCCCCAAGAACGGCGGGGCGACAGCGGCTTGCCTCGCCGGCGCCAATCGGTGGTTCGGCGTGGGACCCTAACGGCGGACGCCGTATCTGGACAGCGAGCACCGGAGCCAGCCCGTGCGTGACCCACGGTGGACGCCCGATCCATACAATGCACAGGAGGCGGCACCGCATATGTTCACGCCAGTACCAGGAAACGGGGAGGGGCCGGCTTCCCGCACCGCCCGCAGGTTCGCCCGATGCGGCTCCTGTCCGCCAGATCCAGCGGCCTGGTTTTCGGCGTCGCCGGAGCTGGAGGGCCCCTGCTCGCCGTTGACCTCAGTTGCCCCCTCCACTGGCAGCAGCTGACGGGTGGCCCCTTCTTCTAGTTCAACAGACAAGTTAACGGTGACAAGTTTTTTTGCCACATCAGCACTTACAGTGGGTCCCATCCGTTAGAAATGATGTCAACATGTGTTTAGTGACAGATCAGCGTCTTTTGAAAACTGTTACCCCAATGGTGGTGGTTTTTAAAAAAAAATCCGAATGATGATGGTTTTGTGAATTAGGGTCTCTAATTATGATGGTTTTTTGCAATTTACTCACCTAGGTCTGGAGTGAACTCTTCTGCATATATATGTTGCTTACCTCCACTTCACGAACCATGGAATCCACATGGCCCCTCAAGTTGACGGGCTTTATGGCGTCGGACAGGAAGCTGATCTGCCTGCTCCTGGTCGGCAGATCCACGTCGAAGAGGACCCCGCGGCCGAAGATAGGCACGGTGATCTTGTAGATATCCGACTGCCTGATCTCCGACTCGGAGCCTTTGAAGAAGTGAGCCGTCACCTCCGGCCCGACCAGGAACGTCACCTTCTTCAACCCCAAGAGGCTCACCGTGAACACGCTGCCCAGCTCGCCGTGCAGGTCGTGTATCACGGCAGGGAGGCCCTTGGTGACGAGCGTACCCAACGCCGCGATCGCGGAAACGCCGCTCGCCACCGGCGGAAGCAATGCCACGGCGGCGCCGGGTGGTTTGCCGGTTTTTGGCCTCCTTATTTAAGAGCAGTGCTGCTGCGGCGGCGGCGAGGCACGCGGCCACTACGAGAATGGTGGCTTGATCCATGTCGATCGATGGAGGGAGTTGGCGAACCAAAAGGGTCTTTTATAGCTAGCTAGAGCTAGGCGGAGACGCCGATACATGATTGGGAGCCGCGCCGGTGATGGTAGGCATCCTGACGTTCAAATGTGCGATTTTCCATCTCGGTGGAATAATCCAGTCCGCATGCATGCACGGCTGACGTAGTTGACGGGGCGCCCCCCTGGTAAGTGCTGAAATTTCGTCGATTTTTACCGACGACACACTTAGAAACGCACACTTCTCCGCTCACCGCAGGTGCAATGAAGCTGCGGTGCAGAGGAAATAACAAGCAACTCGGCAAACATTTTAGTTTGCCCAATCCCGAGGAAAAGTAACTCGGCGATCAAACTCGGCATTGTCTTACCATTGACGAGTACACTCAGGCTTCGTTCGTAATGGATGTATAGAAAACAAAGGAATAAAAAGCTTTGTAGGAATTGGGTTGAGGTAACAGTTGGAACCTATGAAACTAGAGACAACGAAAGTAAAAATATCTGGAGCGTTCGGTACAAAGGAAAGGAAAACAAGGATGTGGGTCCCTCCACATCCTAAATTATTGTCATGCAAGACTGAAGCCTCTCATGGTGTGGGTCTCAACTTGCTTTTCACCAGCCTCACCTCGGGACTCCATGCAGAAAAAGAGCTCGCACTGGATGTTTGATTTCCCGTGAAACTGCAGGCTACAGAAACTTTCCTATGGAATTCTAGTACTTCATCCATGTAGACCGAACGCTGCATCAGGGAATCTTTCCTTTGTTTCTTTATTCCTGTACTTTTCCTCCATAAATCCTCCGAACCAAACTCAACCTCAATAATGATCTCAGAAATGTGTTGACCGATGGGCCCCACCACAGGACAGTCGATGGCAGCGTGACTAAAGGTGCTTTTTTTTAAATCATCGGGGGAAGGGGAGGAGTCCCTCCACCTGAATATATTGCTCAAAGTGGCCATAATGTCAGGAGAGTGATCCAGTTTATAAGGAAAACCGGATCGAAAATCTTAACAAATTGACCTCGTTTATGAAGAAAACCGAGCCGAAAACTAGACAGATAACAAATGTTACAAGAAAAGGAGAGGAACATGACGCCCAACATAAGAGCATCTTCAGCCACGCCCCCAGAACGGCCTCCCCAGGCGATTTTTTTACGCCGGCGCCGAAAAAAGGGCCTAGTCGCGTCCCCAGGAGTCCGTTTTTCGCCGGCTTGGGCCGAAATCAGCACCGGCGGACCCAAGCCGAACCCGACGCGCCGGGAGGCGCCAGGGCGAGTGTTTTGGCGCGAAACAGCCGCGGGCCCGCCGAGTCAGCGAGACAACTGCTTTGTCGACCTCAATGCCTCGGTTCCCGCGAGAATCAATGCGAAGGCTGCCGCGCTGCGGCCTCCATTGATGCCTCACGAGCGGCGCAGTGAAGACGCTGCCGACGCGCGTCCCACCTGCATGCGCCACGCGTCCGCCCGCATGCCGCCACCGGCCACCCCGCTTCGGCTATAAAACGCGCCTCTCCTCGCCGGTGAGCGCAACAGCCTCCCCCTCTACCTCTAGTGAAAGCCTTTTCCCCGCCGGCGAGCTCTCCCACCACTCCCCTGCCCGCCGACGAGCGAAACCACGGCGGAGAGATACCCAGGCGACGCGCAGCGGCGAACGGCTTCGACCGCCGACACCTCCAGGAGCCGGAGGCGCGCCTTCTGTATGAGGCCGAGTACCCGACATGCGTGTGCCTGGTTCATGGAGATTGAGCGCCGGCGGCGTCCCGGTGCCGCCGGTGCCCGAAGGGGCGGCACGGCGGGCGGAGATCGCCCGCATCCGCTCCTCGTTGACGGAGGAGTAGCGGAACGAGCTGAGGTACGCGCCCGACAGCGAAACGCTGTGGACTATGTACTTCCAGCGCCGCCGCGATGAGCAGATCGCCTCCGTCAACGGCATCACCCCCCGCGACCGCCTCAATTCCGAAGGACGGCGCGGGTGGTGGGGCGTCCCCGGCCGCACACTCGACGCCGTCCTCGACCACATCGAGACCGGCAATGTGCCGCGGCTGGAGTACCCGACGCGGCCTTCCTTCTCTCGCCGCCGCAGCAGTTCCTGGATGCCGCGGCGAATGGAGCGGGGGTCGTCCTCGTCGTCGGGCTCCGGTTCGCCGGCCCTCCGCCGTGTCAAGCCCGAGCCGGAGGAGACACCGCTCGGGCGTCGTGCTCGCAGCGGCGTCCTCGTCATCAACGAACCCTCGCCTGCGACAGCACCAACAAGGCGCTCCCTCCGCCTGGTCCGCCGAAGCCCGAGCTAGACATGCTCCTCATGAAGCTGGAGCACGCCGGCATGGTGGCCCCCGACGACGAGTCCGCCCTCAAATGGGCGAGGGAGGACTAGGTCCGCGAGCAGGTGCACCGCCAGCGTCGGGCGTAACTGGAGACCCAGGCCCGTAGCCACGTCGCCGAAGAGGGCGGTGTTATCATCATCGACAGCGAGCACGAGGGCGAGGCCGGGCCGTCAAGCGCTGTCGGCGACCCCGGTGAGGGATGCAGCAGGTACGCCGCAGGCGAGGCGCGCAACAACGACGACGACGACAGCGACGACTACACTCGCTTCTATAGGCTTCTCGGCATGTAGACGACGGCGGCGACGGTGGCGGCAGCGGCTAGGCTTTTTAGTTCGTTTTTAAGTTAGTTCATGCATGTTTTTAAGTTCTTGTACAAATTTCGTCAAAAATTGGCCGAGTTCATGCAAAAGTCGCCGAGTTTGCAAAAAAAATAAAACGAACTTCGTCAAACCCGCGGCGACCGTTGGCTCGTGACTGGGAGCGAACCGAACCCCAGGGGGCGATCTACCGCCAGCTCGCCCCAGGCCGCTCTTTTTCGGCGCCCTGGGGGGCCGAACGGCTGGAGATGCTTTAAGGCAAGACCTAGCTAGCAAACTAACAGGACCAGGTAGATGAGGGGTGCGTTGAGGGATCACAATACGAAGACTCTACAAACAGCCTAACGCACCGCACCAACGATACAACGGAGGAGCATCCACAATCAACGAGTGCGAACGCTTAACACAAACCTTGACTGAGAGCTCCGCCACGAAAGTTCAAGACGATTAGCAAGTCGAGGAGGCGTCATTGCGTCGTCATTGAGCAAAGATGAACCAAGAGCCCGAGGCTCGCCTCAACAGAACAGGGTCTTGAGCATGCAAAGTAGGAGGCCGGAGACCACACGTAGGACAGCCGAAGAGAAACACCTAAAGAAGAACACATCACCCTCGGTCCTGAGCAGGCCACACCACCACCACCACGCGAACCACCCTCAACCAGACACAGCAACTGAAGCCGTCGTTTGGGTCTCCAAGACGACGCCTCCAAGGATATAGTGTTGTCAAGGACACAACACCGCCATCCGATACGGCAAGCCCGATCTTAGGTTTTCACCCGGAGACCACAAAAGAAAGTATTATAGGTGCTAGAGCTCCACAACGGCACCTCTTGCAAGGAAAACGACGTCTACCAGCATCGACATAGTCGATGCAGGGTTCTCACCCGGAGTTTGAGCACATCCCTACAATAATTAAGACGACAGCCGACCACCACACCATCGAACCCTTCAAAAGACGAAAAATCACGACAAGCCGCCGGAGCCAACCGCACCCTGCGGAGACCACCGGCAACAAAATGTCAGCACTAGGCGCCAGATCCATCAGCGGTCGCCCGAGCGCTGGCCACCGGACGCAGCGTAGGCCACCATGCCCTTCCAAGCACCATGCCGGCAAGGAGCAGAGGAGCACTGCCCGAGGCCAGGAACCACCATGGTACGGGCTGCAGCCATACATCAGGTGTGCCACACGCCCCACGCGCGCCACCGCACACCTGTCGGAGACCAAAACCGAACCGCCCGCCACGCCAATAGAAAGCAGTGAGATCATCGGCTGCAGCAACACCGCCACCACCCCCTCCACCTCCACCTGCACCACTCACCACCATCCTCCTCTGCCCCAAGCCGGACGACCACGGGCTGATCCAGCCGGATTCAGCCAGTCCAGCGAAACGCATCACCAACAAGCCTCCAAATCCACCCCCACACGAGCAGCGACTGGCCCATAACCATCAGGGGCGGGGCCACAGGTAGGACGCCGCCGCGCGGACCACCATAGCACGGGAGGCCGGCACCATGCGCCTGGCGCCGTCACCTCGCGCAGGGCGATCCAGATCCGCCGACAGCGCCCACCACAAAGCTGCCCTCGACGCCCGACGCGGCCACAGTCGCCGCCGTCCACTCAAGCCACCGCGACGAGAGGCAGCTGGCCCGGATCCGACGCCTGCCGTCCACCAGATCCACCGCGACGTGAGGCATTCGCCCCGAATCTGCGTGTATGCCCACCGCGAGAGCCCTGCCGCCTCCATCCCTGGGGCACGCACGGCTTAGCCCGCGTCCCCTCCGGCGGCGGCGAAGCAGGGGAGGGGAATGGGGGTAAGTGCCGCCGGCGCAGTAGGGTTTCCCCTGAGTCGCCAGAGGAGGCGACGCGGGGAGGGGGTGGGGTGGGGTGGGGTGAGTGACGGCTTGAGTCAAGTGCGACTACGGTACTTTCGTTGCTAAGTTTTAACTAACAGAAACTCAGAACATTTACCGTTTCCCTTTTTTTTTGCAGGTGGCCGTGTCCTTTTCTAAAATTAGTAAAGTGAAGGTTCACCAGAGGGTGACATGTGTTGACCTTTGCAACTTGTACCATGCGTCGGTTTTTCGTTCATCAAAGATCTGCCGAGTTTCGACAACGGAAGCTCGGCAAACAAGTTGTGCCACGCAGGCTCGGCAAATAAGTTGTGCCATGTAATGAATTTATATTTCGTTTTGAATGTGATTTTGTGCCATACTTATAACACACGTTGGTGTGCGTAGTATTTGACGATATATTTAGTCAGTTAGTTTTAGCCTTATGCTTGAAGAAATCCTGACTCCGCCTCTGATGCCACGTGTCGGTTTCCTACTCGTTGAAGGTCTGCTGAGTTTCGAGTTTCGGCGTTGGGGACTCGGCAAACTTGTAGTGCCACATGCCTCTACCTATTCATCGTCATATTGCCTAGTTTCACACTCTACGCAAGTATATGGCCACGTGGCACCGCCTTAATGGCCGTTCCACCTAACATGGCCGTTCCACCTAACGAGTTCACCTAACACGTGCAAGCGTGAGATTATTGACATTAACAATTTAACATGTATATATGGACGTATTAAAAGGAGGAAATTCTAGCCACGAGTAGGAGTCGCCCTCCCACTTTATGTCACGGCGGCTCAACTCAGCGACATCCATGACCGACACAAGAGGAGGGGACTCGAAGTCCGGTGTTTGCTCCGTAGTGAAGCATCAGGGACTAGATTATGCATACACCATGCAACGTATATCTGAGCGTCTTTGTGTTTTTTTTTTTTTGAAGTAAGAGAGCCAGCCAGTCAGATTGCCTTTGTAAGGTGTGGACGGGTGGACGAATGACGAACAAACTGGCTTTCTGTAGGGGGAGACGGACTGCGCCGCTGGCTACTTGGAACTTGGAAGCCGCTGGAACACGTTAAAATTGACAGACACGAGAGGCATCGTGGACTTCTGAGTGCACGCAGTTAAACTAGTGTGGACTTCTGAGTGCATGCAGTTAAACCATCGGGTGAATAATCCACTAGTGCATGCTAAGTTGTCGTCAACTCTACGTGGTCGACGGGGCGCCCCCTGGTCAGTGTTGAATAGTATTCGTTTACTTACAGAGAGAAGCTGGTCTGTTTGACTGGTGTTGCCCAGACCTGCGTCTTTGAATTATTTCTTACCACCGTTAGTTGGAAGAATATTCCATGGGTGGTCATATCTTATTTACTCCCTCTGAGTCGTAAAAGAAGATTTGACAATCCCAACGATGTTATTCGGCAGGTTTATACATAATTAAATATAATTGCTTCAATATGCTACTACCTTCATCCTGATTTATTGGTTCTTTTTGTATTTTGTGGCAAAATTTGATTATAGATTTAACTGACAAAATATTAATGCATGTCATAAAAAATTATATCATTGGATTCGTATTTGAACATAGTTTCCAGTGATACTGTTTTTTGTGACATACATTAACATTTTGTTAATTAAATCCATGGTTAAAATTTGGCACACAAAAATACTAAGGGGACCGATAAATCAGGACGGAGGTAGTAGTTATTAATATATTTTTTAATAAACTTGATTAAACTTTACCCAAAAAAACTTGATTAAACTTTACAGCGTATGAGCATAGCCACAATTTATATGCCATGTTTTCGAGATCGAAGGGAGTAGTTAAGTGATCGTTAATTTCATTGTTTGTGTCCCGCAACAACTTAGCTTTCAAAATGTTTTGCACGCTGCAAAATGGAAAAATAGAAAGAAAAATGATTCAGAGGGACCATATGCAAAGCAAGGGATGAGTAGATCGCATCATGTCTCAAATCAAAGACAAAAATTAGACTTTTCACGTGTTTTCTCTTTCCTCGGTTCAAGAATAATCTTTGCGGTGATGGTTGTACACTCTTACTAAGTCCAACTCTACTACCAGAATTTTCATAATAACCCATATTATGGTGTTTTTGGCCCAAAAAAGGCACTATAGCAGAGTCGTCAGATTTTATAAATCATCATCCATATCTGGCCTTGCATTCGCCATGTTTGGTATCTCAGGACGGATCTAGCTTGCCTGCTCCCTTCCCATGCTCCCATCCGTGCTCCTACATACGTGTATTGATTTGATTGGAACAAAATAAAGCCCGGCCCCACCCCCTGAAAATTAGGGGGGGAGATGATTAGATTAGAAAAGTAAAAGGAAAAAGAACAGCCGTAGGATGAAGTGGGAGTACGGATGGGAGCATGGAGAGGGAGCAGGCAAGCCGGATCCTCTCAGGACTTCCCTTTGGAGGGCACTCCATATAGCAGTTATGTGTGGCACAAAGGAAATTTATGGTGCCCCCCCCCCCCCCCCCACCTCAAGTCAGATGGCAGCGAGATTGGCAAGAAAGGGATGTCCCATTGACAGGTGGTCCGATGATTATGGAGGCAACAAATATGGGAACTCTGAGTTTGTGTGTTGCCTCTCGAGCCTCCATAATTTTTTGGAGTGCACTCCATAATGATTATGGAGGCTGCATTTTTACGACTCTCCTAGAGTTGCTCTAAGGCAACCTCTAACAGATCCATTGTATGTTATATTTTTTTTCTAGAATAGATAATTATTCCTAAAAAAGAGTCAACTAGTAGATCCCCCAAACCGTATTTTTCTTAAAAAAATATCTTTCAATCCCTTAAAAGTTTCCTTCTAGCTTATATTTAGGGCCCATTCGAAAGCTCGCTGGCTTCCAAAGCTAGCCAGCTTCTGAAGGGAGCCAGCGTAGCAAGCTTCCCACGGGAGCCAAGTGCATTCAGCGACAGAAGAGACGAGTTGCACGGGGCGGTGTGGTCAGGCCCACCAGGCTGGTCTTTCAGCGAAGAGAAAAACATTTTGACCACTACTTCGGGGTGGCATTGGGATGTAATTTTGAGGAACTTCTACTTCTTCCTTTAGTGAAGTTGGTCTTTCGTCACTCCTCAAAATTGCACTGCAGAATATTTTTCTCCGCGGAGTGGGCTTCTTGGAGCAGGAGTGTTCAGCTGGCTTCACGCAGTGGTTTTAGGAAGTTGGCTCGTGGAGCACTTCCGAACGGGCCCTTAGTCCAAATGGGGGCATACTCACAATAAGGAGGGAGATGAATAGTAGCCGGCCAAGGCCACTTCCGTCATGGCGCTCCTCACTGTCGGCCACCCTGCCGCCCTTGGTGCCTCCTATGGCCCCGCCTCCCTCACCCACAGTCCCCGACGAGATTTCAGTGATTTTTTATTTTCTCGTCTTCCACGTTGCCTTCGTCCACGATGACTGATGAGTCTAAATTTTGTAATGGTTTTTATCTTTGTTTTGTGCCTTAGCATAAGGCTTTGCCGAACTTTACCACATTTGCGCACCTCTTTTTGCCTGTTGTCACAGGATGCCATTTTCAAATGTATTTGGGAGTTTAAGGAAAGAACAAAGAAATATGGTGATAAAACCACATCAATTAATGTGACACAACATTACCATAAAAGGATAAAGCAAATGGGAGAGGAAAGGAGTCTCAAGGAGGGATCCAGAGCCCAAGACGGCGCATGATACGAGCGCACGCGCTCGTGCCACACACCACACCGCGGCCTCCGCCTGGTCAAGTACTTCAACCCTATGCAATCAGATCGAGGAGCATACACCCATATATAGCCACCAGAAATGACTCCAAAACGCATAAACCTAGTTCTCGGAGGGCCGGAGGGGGATCGACAAGAACTCCGCCATCGGCATCATCTTGCGCAGTGTTGGACACGACAAAAAACCTACCTGTGAGGTTGGTGATTCGAAGACCACCCTAACGACCATCTCGTCGAAGGTGGACATGAGGTCCATTATACAGAGTTCGAAGCAAGCTGCCCATTCCCTATATCTTGGAGGGGCATTTTGGCTCTAGGTTCCAGATGCTCCCTATATCTTGTCCATACACTTGCGTGTGGGGATTTGTATGGAATGTGAAAGGATCGATATGGTTGACTAGAGGGGGGTGAATAGGCAACTAACAATTTCTAGCTTTTCTTTAACAATTTAAACTTTGCATCAAAGTAGGTTGTCTAGATATGCAACTAGGTGAGCAACCTATATGATGCAATAAGGATAGGAACACAAGCAAGCAAGTGATATGATACAAATAAGCTTGCACAAGTAAAGGCACGAGATAACCAAGAGTGGAGACGGTGGAGATGAGGATGTGTTGCCGAAGTTCCTTCCCTTTGAGAGAAAGTACGTCTCCGCTAGAGCGGTGTGGAGGCACAATGCTCCCCAAGAAGCCACTAGGGCCACCGTATTCTCCTCACGCCCTCACACAATGCGAGATGACGTGATTCCACTATTGGTGCCCTTGGAGGCGGTGACCGAACCTTTACAAACAAGGTTGGTGCAATCTCCACAACTCAACTGGAGGCTCCCAACGACACCACGAAGCTTCACCACAATGGACTATGGCTCCGAGGTGACCTCAACCGTCTAGGATGCTCAAACACCCAAGAGTAACAAGATCCGCAAGGGATTAGTGGGGGGAATCAAATTTCTCTTGGTGGAAGTGTGGATCGAGGCCTTCTCAACCACTCCCGAACAAATCAACAAGTTTGATTGGCTAGGGAGTGAGATCGGGCGAAAATGGAGCTTAGAGCAACAATGGATCTTAGGGTTGGAAGAGATGAGTCAACGGGGAAGAAAGGGGCCCCTTATATAGTGTAGGACAAAGATCCAACCGTTACCCACCTACCAGCCCGTGGCTACCGCAGGGCCGCGCGGTACTACCGCTTGCTTCCAAGCGGTACTACCGCAACCCCAGTAACAGCAAGGTCAGATCTGACGCGCAGGAGCTGAGGGCGGTACTTCCGCGAGCGCGGTACTACCGCGCCGCCATGCGGTACTACCGCAAGGCAGAAATCCCTTAGCCAGGGGGGAGGAAACATCCGTGCCTACTTCCGCAAAGAAACGGAAGAAGCAAAAACCCGACACAGTAGTACTGCCGAGGGGCGGTACTACTGCCTGACAACATAGCACGGTACTACCGCGGTGCGAAAGCGGTACTACCGCGGTAGGTGCGGATGTAAAAAATTACATCCGCCCCTACTACCGCGAAGGAGCGGTACTAGCCTGGTGGGCAGCGGTAGTACAGCTCCAGGGGAGCGGTACTACCGTGGGCTCCTGCGGTACTACCGCGCCACCGCATGGTACTACCGCTAGTGCCTACGGTACTATTGCTCTCCTAGGAGCAGTACTACCGCGCCCAACTCAGCAGCCAGAACCAGGGAGGCGAGACAGCGGAGGAAGCTCCAAGGGAAAGGAGGGGACAAGAAAGAGACGTGTACGTGATGATTCCACCCAAACCTTTCCGACGCGGACCCCCTCTTAATAGTATGGCTTTCCTACGACTCAAATTCACCAAAAAGAAACGTAGAAAAGACGCCGTCTTCAACAGTCTTCGAGGGGCACCCAACCGTCTTGTGCCTAGCGATGAAATGTCTGGGATACTCAAGGCACACGATTAGTCCGCAAACACGTTGTCATCAATCACCAAAACACCTTAGGGATAAATATGCCCTTACAATCTCCCCCTTTTTGGTGGATTGATGACAATACAGGCTTTGCACAAGGGAAATAATATTAAGCAACCGCAAACCCCTCCTCTCTAGAATATAGACGGGCCCCCCCTAGATGTGTGCCTCCTAGATGAGTGCTTTGGACTGCACGGCACACATGCTAGGATCAAAGCTCCTCCTAGATTATAGAGACAAGGCATATCTAGTAGTAGGAAGACTAACACTAGACAAGATAGCACAAACATAAGTTAACTAAGATAGATAGAGTGCATATGTCTTACACCATATGTAGGATAGGTCTCGAAGGCACAAACCAAACAAAAGCAAACGAGGCAAACGAGGTTCAAATGACAAAGCAAACAAACACACCAAGCACGACACAACGCAAATCCATACACTCTCTCCCCCTTTGGCATCGAGACGCCAAAAAGGCTGACAGGACTCCTACACACACGGGGTGGCTCAGGCAGAGAAGTCATCCCACTGCTCCTCGTGCTCCTCGTCAGACTCAGTGGCGGGAACGGGCTCCTCGATGTCTTCCTCTGAACTGGTCCACTTGTATCCCTGCTTCGACATCCAGGCAGCCTCAGGCGTGATGACGTTCTCAGAACCACCAGACACATCCTCTCCAAAGAGCCTCATAATCTTCTTGTCACGGCGGCGACTCTCCTTGTCTGCCACGTGAGCCATGTACTGTCCCTTTGCCTGCATGCAGAAGAGAGTCTTCATCTTGTCCTTTAGCTTCTTGGCCCATGATGGCTCAGAGGAAGGAGCGGTAGACCTAGCAGCACGATCCTTAGCAACATGCTCTGCACCAGCCTCCTCCTCACCAACAGCCCTCCTAGCAGAAGAGGCCTCAGCACGGGTAGTGGTGTTGGCCCAGTTGGGCTTGACACGAAGGCTGATGGACTCATGGCGAATCCAGTCTGGAGTAAGGAACTCATCACCAGGGTACATCTTCTCCCAAGTGGTGGAGAGCAGCAGAAATAGGTACGGTCCATAGATGGGTACCTTGCGAGTGAACACCGCAAACCGAAACTCACACCACATGATGTGTGAGACATCAAGTGGCTGAGTCTGAGATGAACGTGCCTCTGCACACAGGAGCAACATGTCCACTAGATAGGCATGAACCTTGTCCTTGTCGCCAATGCGTGGGAACAGAGTGTTGCAGAAGATGCGATGCATGATATCCAGAAAGGAGTTCAGCACCCAAGTTGACTTGCCATTGGGGAGCACCTTCTCAACAAGGAATGGCTGAAGTAGGTTCTTGTTGGCAGACTCAGAGTTGGCGTGGGGGCGAACACCAACGGGGGTGTGAAGCCCGTCATCAGGAATGTGAAGCAGATCCATGAACTCCTTCCATGTAGCAGACAGCTGACGACCGTTGGTCATCCAGGTCATCCTCCGCTCATCCCTGGGATGAAAGTAAACTGAGGCAAAGAACTGACAGATAAGCTCAGGGTCATAGTCAAGGTGAAAGGATATCACCGGCTCAATAGCATACTGCTCCACCAAGTCCAGAGCCTCTCCAAAATAGTCACGAAACTTGTCCTTCCGCATGTGATTCATGTCTATCCACTTGACATCCACGAAGATATTCTGCTTGTTCTTGATCACATCCAGATAGATGAGAGCCTGTTGCTTGGTCCAGAACAACTCGGTGCCTCTGAGGATAGCCTGAGGATTCACATAGGGATTGTTCTTCCGGCGTTTGACATACTCAGAGACTAAAATCTCGTCCATGCCCTTAGCAGGTTCCTTTTGCTTGCTGGCGGTGGTCTTGACATTGCGCTTGGGGGCATTGGAGCCCTCTAGGGCTTCATCTTGGGGGTTGCGCAGACGCTTGGAGCCAGTGTCACGACTGGGATTGGAACAGCGAGAGCCACCACCTGAGACACAAAACGCAAAACACCCACGACAAACAAGAGGGATCAATGCGAAGACCACAACAAAGCAAAAGAAACATGCAGAGAGCACACAAGATAATTGCCTAGAGAGAGATTTGACCCCTATAGTAGTACTGCCAAGTGCTGCGGAACTAAGATCGTAGTACCGCTCTTAGTCGCGGTAGTACCGTGTAAGGTCACGGTAGTACCGAGTCTAGGAGCGGTAGTACGAGCTTAGTGCCTCAGCTAGCGCGGTAGTACCGCGTCTGATGGGCGATAGTACCGCGCGAGCTAGTGCGGTAGTACCGCACCTGATGGGCGGTAGTACCGCACATGAGACACGGTAGTACCGCACCGCGTCAGATCCGAACGAGTTCAAATCTGAGAAAAGCCCGCGAAACCGCGGCGGTACTACGGTTGGACAAATCTACCACAAGACAACATATCAGGTATGATTCCTATGCAACACGACTCTCCTACATCCTACTCTTGCACAGATTTGGCCGAAAATCTCAAGAACAACAAGCATCTCCCCAAAAACCTAGAAGCGAGAGAATAACCAAGAAAACAAGGGATTTGGGGAAAACCTTGGTCCATGGCAAGAGGAAGTGGTGGGGAGCAATCCCACCAGTCGGAATCCGAGGAGAGTGGCTGGAGACGGAGATCCGGCGAGGGCCTCCGGTGCTGTTCTTGAGCAAGAGAGAGAGAGAGACGTGGGGATATAGACGAGTGAATGGGTATGGGGAGTTGGAACTCCCCTGCCCGAGTCATAACCCCCACGCTCCCTCGATGGCGCGGTAGTACCGTGCCTCATCGCGGTAGTACCGCTCGGCGGAAGTACCGCACCTGAGCGGTAGTACCGCGCTATGGCGCGGTAGTGCCGTGCCTCTCAAAGCGGTAGTATCGCGGCAGGCCGCGGTAGTACCGTGGGCTCAAGAAGATGCACGTTTCAAGCACACTAAAAATGAGATCTTTGCACGAACACTTCGAGGCAATAGGACACCACAAGACCATGCTACACACAGAGGCAGAAAGGCAAACGACAAAACAAAACAACCACGAGACACCACCTCTTCAAAGAGAGGGTGGTGGCTGTAGCCACCTATGTTTGAGTCAATTGGTATGGCACCGCGAAGAATTATCCTTGGGTCCATGACCAAAACTCGTCTTTGAAGCACAAGTACCATCAAACATGGCTAATGTGAAAGACTTGATCAATTTATGCATAATGGGGGGAGGGAGAGTTCATTGAGAGAACAACACTCCCCCTATGTCCATGCCTACATCTAAACAAGACAACACGTTGAGTATGGTGGGGTGTGCAAGGGTTCAAGCAACATTGCTCGAATCAATGATATTTAGCGCATGCCTTAACTCGCGAAATCTTGCTTCATCCAAGGGCTTCGTGAAAATATCTGCAAGGTTATCATGAGTGTTGACATAGTTGAGCTCGATCTCTCCTCGCCTAATGTGATCCCGGATGAAGTGATACCGGATCTCAATATGCTTCATCTTGAAGTATTGCACCGGGTTGAGAGAGATCTTGATGGCACTTTCATTGTCACACCAAAGAGGCACTTTGTTACAAATGACACCGTAATCCTTTAAAGTTTGCCTCATCCATAAGAATTGTGCACAACAACTACCGGCCGCCACATACTCCGCTTCGGTGGACGAGAGAGACACACAGTTTTGCTTTTTGGAAGACCAACTTACCAAAGAGCAACCAAGGAATTGGCACCCTCCGGAAGTGGACTTCCTATCCACTTTGTCTCCCGCCCAATCGGAATCTGAATATCCTACAAGCTTGAAGTTTGCTCCTCTTGGATACCATAAGCCAAAGTTTGGGGTATGAGCCAAATATCGAAAGATTCGTTTAACCGCCACATAGTGACTTTCCTTAGGTGCGGCTTGAAACCATGCACAAATTCCTACACTCAACATGATATCCGGTCTAGATGCACAAAGGTAGAGCAAGGAGCCTATCATGGAGCGATATACCTTTTGATCCACCGCTTTACCATTGGGATCTATGTCAAGTTGGCACTTGGTGGGCATTGGAGTGGAAGCCGGCTTGACATCACTTAGCTTGAATCTCTTGAGCATGTCTTGAGTATATTTGGCTTGGTTGATGAAGGTTCCTTCTCTTCTTTGCTTCACTTCGAACCCTAGAAAGAACTTCAACTCTCCCATGGAAGACATCTCGAACTTTGAGGTCATGAGAGCGGCAAATTCCTCATTGAAAGCTTTGTTAGGGGAACCAAAGATAATATCATCAACATATAATTGGCACACAAACAACTCCCCTTTGACCTTCTTAGTAAAAAGAGTGGGGTCGATTAGCCCAACTTCAAAACCACGGTCTTGTAACAACTCGGTAAGGTGGTCATACCACGCACGTGGGGCTTGTTTAAGGCCATAGAGTGCCTTATCGAGTTGATACACATGATCGGGAAAGTAGGGATCCTAGAACCCGGGGGGTTGCTTGACATAAACCAATTCATTAATGGGACCATTAAGAAAAGCACTCTTCACATCCATTTGTTGTAACTTAAAGTTATGATGAGAAGCATAAGCAATCAACATGCGAATAGATTCAAGACGAGCAACGGGAGCAAAGGTTTCACCGTAGTCGATACCCTCGACTTGGGAGTAGCCTTGTGATACCAAACGAGCCTTGTTGCGAATGATAATCCCATGGGCATCTTGCTTGTTCTTAAATATCCAGTTGGTTCCAATGACATCGTGGTTCCCCGTCGGTCTTGGCACCAATCTCCACACTTTGTTGCGCTCGAAGTTGTTGAGTTCTTCATGCATGTCATTGAGACAATCTGGATCTTCTAGCACCTCATAGACCTTGTGGGGTTCGACACAAGAGACAAACGCGTGATGCTCACAATAGTTTGCTAATTGTCTACGAGTGCTTACCCCCCTTCTTAAGCTTCCAAGCACATTCGTCATGAGATGATCCTTGGTGGAGAGCTTGGAAGCAACCTTGGCGGCACGACGCTCCAATTCCTCCTCGGGGGTGAGACGAGGAGTGGTCACTTGATCATCTTGAGCGTCGTCTTGAGCTTGTTCTTGTTCTTGAACTTGCTCGGAGGAGAGAACTTGACCTTGGGCATCACTTGATGTGTCAACACCGTCTTGAGCATGATGAAAGTGCAACTATCCCTGGGTGGTTTTGGTAATTCCTAAAAACATATAGCTCATTGAGCTAACATTATTCCAAGATTAATATTTCAGGAAAAGCTCAATGAATGGCATGGCATGGATGAGGAAAGTGGATCCCTCAAAATTCTAAGGACAAAAAGTTTGGCTCAAGCTTGAAGCTCAAGACTCTACATTTTATATTTTAGTGATCCAAGATCACATTGAGTCTATAGGAAAAGCCAATACCATCAAGGAGGGATGAGGTGTTGCTTAATGGCTTGCTTGCTCAAAATGCATAGTGATATGCTCCAAAATCCTCAACTACCTTCCCACATCCACATATGACCTAAACCAAAAGTCAAACTCGGCCCCACCGATTCTTTCTATTTGGCACCACCGAGTTTCAAATGTCATAGCCACTGCCACAAACCCTAGGCAAATCGGTCTCACCGATAGGGATCTCGGTCTCACCGAGATAGGATTGTAATCTCTCTGTTTCCCTTTGTAACATTTCGGTCTTACCGAGATGAGCGATCGGTCCCACCGACATTGCAATGTAAACTCTGTGTTTCCCTTTTGTAACACTTTGGTCTCACCGAGATGAGCGAATCGGTCCCACCGAGTTTACCTGACCAACTCTTTGTGTAATCGGTCCTACCGAGTTTGTGTAATCGGTCACACCGAGATTTGTTGGAAATATGCCCTAGAGGTAATAATAAAATGGTTATTATTATATTTATTTGTTCATGATAATTGTCTGTTGTTCATGCTATAATTGTGTTATCCGGAAATCGTAATACATGTGTGAATACATAGACCACAACACGTCCCTAGTGAGCCTCTAGTTGACTAGCTCGTTGATCAAAAGATAGTCATGGTTTCCTGACTATGGACATTGGATGTCAATGATAACGGGATCACATCATTAGGAGAATGATGTGATGGACAAGACCCAATCCTAAGCTTAGCTCAAAGATCGTGTAGTTCGTTTGTTGTAGCTTTTCTAAATGTCAAGTATCATTTCCTTAGACCATGAGATTGTGCAACTCCCGGATACCGTAGGAGTTCCTTGGGTGTGCCAAACGTCACAACGTAACTGGGTGACTATAAAGGTACATTACAGGTATCTCCGAAAGTGTCTGTTGGGTTGGCACGAATCGAGACTGGGATTTGTCACTCCGTATGGCGGAGAGGTATCTCTGGGCCCACTCGGTAATGCATCATCATAATGAGCTCAATGTGATCAAGTGGTTGATCACGGGATCATGCATTACGGTACGAGTAAAGTGACTTGCCGGTAATGAGACTGAACATGGTATTGGGATACCGACGATCGAGTCTTGGGCAAGTAACGTACCGATTGACAAAGGGAATTGTATACGGATTGATTGAATCCTCGACATCGTGGTTCATCCGATGAGATCATCGTGGAGCATGTGGGAGCCAACATGGGTATCCAGATACCACTATTGGTTATTGACTGGAGAGGCTTCTCGGTCATGTCTGCATGTCTCTCGAACCCGTAGGGTCTACACACTTAAGTTTCGGTGACGCTAGGGTTGTAGAGATATTAGCACACAGTAACCCGAAAGTTGTTCGAAGTCCCGGATGAGATCCCGGACGTCACGAGGAGTTCCGGAATGGTCCGGAGGTAAAGATTTATATATAGGAAGTCCAGTTTCGGCCATCGGGAAGGTTTCGGGGTCACCGGTATTGTACCGGGACCACCGGAAGGGTCCCGGGTGTCCACCGGGTGGGGCTACCTATCCCGGAGGGCCCCATGGGCTGAAGTGGGAGGGGAACCAGCCCCTAGTGGGCTGGTGCGCCCCCCTTGGGCCTCCCCCTGCGCCTATGGTTAGAAACCCTAGGGGTGGGGGCGCCACCCTTGCCTTGGGGGGCAAGGCACCCCCTTGGCCGCCGCCCCCCTAGGAGATTGGACCTCATAGGGTCGGCGCCCCCCTAGGCACCCTATATATAGTGGGGGGAGGGAGGGCAGCCGCACCCAAGCCCCTGGCCTCTCCCTCTCCCTCCCGTGACACTCCTCCGTCTCCCAGCGGTTGGCAAAGCCCTGCCGAGATCACCGTTGCTTCCACCACCATGCCATCATGCTGCTGGATCTTCATCAACCTCCCCTTCCCCCTTGCTGGATCAAGTTGGAGGAGACGTCTTCCCAATCGTACGTGTGTTGAACGCGGAGGTGCTGTCCGTTCGGCACTTGGTCATCGGTGATTTGAATCATGTCGAGTACGACTCCATCAACCCCGTTCTCTTGAACGCTTCCGCTCGTGATCTACAAGGGTATGTAGATGCACTCCTCTTTCCCTCATTGCTAGATGACTCCATAGATTGATCTTGGTGATGCGTAGAAAATTTTTAAAATTCTGCTACATTCCCCAACAGTGGTATCAGAGCCAGGTTTATGCGTAGTTACTATGCACGAGTAGAACACAAAGAACTTGTGGGCGTCGATATTATCAATTTGCTTGCCGTTACTAGTCTTATATTGATTCGGCGGCATCATGGGATGAAGCGGCCCGGACCAACCTTACACGTACGCTTACGTGAGACCGGTTCCACCGACTGACATGCACTAGTTGCATAAGGTGGCTGGCGGGTGTCTGTCTCTCCCACTTTAGTCGGATCGGATTCGATGAACAGGGTCCTTATGAAGGGTAAATAGAAATTGGCAATTCACGTTGTGGTTTTGGCGTAGGTAAGAAACGTTCTTGCTAGAAACCTATAGCAGCCACGTAAAAACTTGCAACAACAATTAGAGGACTTCTAACTTGTTTTTGCAGCAAGTGTTTTGTGATGTGATATGGCCAAAGGATGTGATGAATGATATATGTGATGTATGAGATGATCATGTTCTTGTAATAGGAATCACGACTTGCATGTCGATGAGTATGACAACCGTCAAGAGCCATAGGAGTTGTCTTTATTTATTTATGACCTGCGTGTCAACATAAACGTCATGTAATTACTTTACTTTATTGCTAAAGCGTTAGCCATAGTAGTAGAAGTAATAGATGACGAGACAACTTCAAGAAGTAACGATGATGGAGATCATGGTGTCATGCCGGTGACAACGATGATCATGGAGCCCCGAAGATGGAGATCAAAAGGAGCAAATGATATTGGTCATATCATGTCACTATTTGATTGTATGTGATGTTTATCATGTTTTACATCTTATTTGCTTAGAACGACGGTAGCTTAAATAAGATGATCCCTCGTAAAAATTTCAAGAAAGTGTTCCCCTAACTGTGCACTGTTGCGAAGGTTCGTTGTTTCGAAGCACCACGTGATGATCGGGTGTGATAGATTCTAACGTTTGAATACAACGGGTGTAAGACAGATTTACACATGCAATACACTTAGGTTGACTTGACGAGCCTAGCATGTACAGACATGGCCTCGGAACACAGAAGACCAAAAGGTCGAGCATGAGTCGTATAAAAGATACGATCAACATGAAGATGTTCACCGATGTTGACTAGTCCGTCTCACGTGATGATCGGACACGGCCTAGTTAACTCGGATCATGTTATACTTAGATCACTGGAGGGATGTCTATCTGAGTGGGAGTTCATTGAATAATTTGATTAGATGAACTTAATTATCATGAACTTTGTCTAAAATCTTTACAATATGTCTTGTAGATCAAATGGTCCACATTGTCCTCAACTTCAACGCGTTCCTAGAGAAAACCAAGCTGAAAGACGATGGCAGCAACTATACGGACTGGGTCCGGAACCTGAGGATCATCCTCATAGCTGCCAAGAAAGATTATGTCCTAGAAGCACCGCTAGGTGACGCACCCGTCCCACAGAACCAAGACGTTATGAACGCTTGGCAGACACGTGCTGATGATTACTCCCTCGTTCAGTGCGGCATGCTTTACAACTTAGAACCGGGGCTCCAAAATCGTTTTGAGAGACACGGAGCATATGAGATGTTTGAAGAGCTGAAAATGGTTTTTCAAGCTCATGCCCGGGTCGAGAGATATGAAGTCTCCGACAATTTCTTCAGCTGTAAGATGGAGGAAAATAGTTCTGTCAGTGAGCACATACTCAAAATGTCTGGGTTGCATAACCGCTTGACTCAGCTGGGAGTTAATCTCCCGGATGACGCGGTCATTGATAGAATCCTTCAGTCGCTTCCACCGAGCTACAAGAGCTTTGTGATGAACTTCAATATGCAGGGGATGGAAAAGACCATTCCTGAGGTATATTCAATGCTGAAATCAGCAGAGGTAGAAGTCAAAAAGGAACATCAAGTGTTGATGGTGAATAAAACCACTAAGTTCAAGAAAGGCAAGGGTAAGAAGAACTTCAAGAAGGACAGCAAGGGAGTTGCCGCGCCCGGTAAGCAAGCTGCCGGGAAGAAGCCAAAGAATGGACCCAAGCCCGAGACTGAGTGCTTTTATTGCAAGGGAAGTGGTCACTGGAAGCGGAACTTCCCCAAATACTTAGCGGACAAGAAGGCCGGCATCACGAAAGGTACATGTGATATACATGTAATTGATGTGTACCTTACCAGTACTCGTAGTAGCTCCTGGGTATTTGATACCGGTGCGGTTGCTCACATTTGTAACTCAAAGCAGGAGCTGCGGAATAAGCGGAGACTGGCGAAGGACGAGGTGACGATGCGCGTCGAGAATGGTGCCAAGGTCGATGTGATCGCCGTCGGCATGCTACCTCTACATTTACCTACGGGATTAGTTTTAAACCTCAATAATTGTTATTTAGTGCCAGCTTTGAGCATGAACATTGTATCAGGATCTCATTTAATACAAGATGGCTACTCATTTAAATCCGAGAATAATGGTTGTTCTATTTATATGAGAGATATGTTTTATGGTCATGCTCCGATGGTGAATGGTTTGTTCTTAATGAATCTCGAGCGTAATGCTACACATATTCATAGTGTGAATACCAAAAGATGTAAGGTTGATAATGATAGTCCCACATACTTGTGGCACTGCCGCCTTGGTCACATAGGTGTCAAACGCATGAAGAAGCTCCATGCAGATGGACTTTTTAGAGTCTCTTGATTACGAATCATTTGACACCTGCGAACCATGCCTCATGGGTAAAATGACCAAGACTCCGTTCTCAGGAACAATGGAGCGAGCAACCAACTTATTGGAAATCATACATATTGATGTGTGCGGTCCAATGAGTGTTGAGGCTCGCGGTGGCTATCGTTATGTTCTCACCCTCACTGATGACTTGAGTAGATATGGGTATGTCTACTTAATGAAACACAAGTCTGAGACCTTTGAAAAGTTCAAGGAATTTCAGAGTGAGGTTGAGAATCAACGTGACAGGAAAATCAAGTTCTTGCAATCAGATCGTGGGGGAGAATACTTGAGTCACGAATTTGGCACACACTTAAGAAAATGTGGAATAGTTTCACAACTAACGCCGCTTGGAACACCTCAGCGTAATGGTGTGTCCAAACGTCGTAATCGCACTCTATTAGATATGGTGCGATCTATGATGTCTCTTACCGATTTACCGCTATCATTTTGGGGCTATGCTTTAGAGACTGCCGCATTCACTTTAAATAGGGCTCCGTCAAAATCCGTTGAGACGACACCGTATGAATTATGGTTTGGGAAGAAACCTAAGCTGTCATTTATAAAAGTTTGGGGATGCGATGCTTATGTCAAGAAACTTCAACCTGAAAAGCTTGAACCCAAGTCGAAAAAATGCGTCTTCATAGGGTACCCTAAAGATACTGTTGGGTATACCTTCTACCTCAGATCCGAAGGCAAGATCTTTGTTGCCAAGAATGGGTCCTTTCTAGAGAAAGAGTTTCTCTCGAAAGAAATAAGTGGGAGGAAGGTAGAACTTGATGAAGTATTACCTCTTGAACCGGTAAGTGGCGCAGCTCAAGAAAATGTTCCTGAGGTGCCTGCACTGACTAGAGAGGAAGTTGATGATGATGATCATGAAACTTCAGATCAAGTTGCTACTGAACTACGTAGGTCCACAAGGACACATTCCGCACCAGAGTGGTACGGCAACCCTGTCTTGGAAATCATATTGTTATACAATGGTGAACCTTCGAACTATGAAGAAGCGATGGCGGGCCCGGATTCCGACAAATGGCTGGAAGCCATGAAATCCGAGATAGGATCCATGTATGAAAACGAAGTATGGACTTTGACTGACTTGCCCGTTGATCGGCGAGCCATAGAAAATAAATGGATCTTTAAGAAGAAGACAGACGCGGATGGTAATGTGACCATCTATAAAGCTCGGCTTGTCGCTAAGGGTTATCGACAAGTTCAAGGGGTTGACTATGATGAGACTTTCTCACCCGTAGCGAAGCTGAAGTCCGTCCGAATCATGTTAGCAATTGCCGCATTCTATGATTATGAGATATGGCAAATGGACATCAAAACGACATTCCTTAATGGTTTCCATAAGGAAGAATTGTATATGATGCAGCCGGAAGGTTTTGTCGATCCTAAGAATGCTGACAAGGTGTGCAAGCTCCAACGCTCGATTTATGGGCTGGTGCAAGCATCTCGGAGTTGGAACATTCGTTTTGATGAGATGATCAAAGCGTTTGGGTTTATGCAGACTTATGGAGAAGCCTGCATTTACAAGAAAGTGAGTGGGAGCTCTATAGCATTTCTCATATTGTATGTGGATGACATACTGTTGATGGGAAATGATATAGAATTCTTGGAAAGCATAAAGGCCTACTTGAACAAGTGTTTTTCAATGAAGGACCTTGGAGAAGCTGCTTATATAATAGGCATCAAGATCTATAGAGATAGATCGAGACGCATCATTGGTCTTTCACAGAGTACGTACCTTGACAAGATATTGAAGAAGTTCAAAATGGATCAGTCAAAGAAGGGGTTATTGCCTTTATTGCAAGGTACGAGATTGAGCACGGCTCAATGCTCAACCACGGCAGAAGATAGAGAAAAGATGAGTGTCGTCCCCTATGCCTCGGCCATAGGGTCTATCATGTATGCTATGCTGTGTACCAGACCTGATGTAAACCTTGCCGTAAGTTTGATAGGAAGGTACCAAAGTAATCCCGGCATGGAACACTGGACAGCGGTCAAGAATATCCTGAAGTACCTGAAAAGGACTAAGGAAATGTTTCTCGTTTATGGAGGTGACGAAGAGCTCGTCGTAAAGGGTTACATCGATGCTAGCTTCAACATAGATCTGGATGACTCTAAGTCACAAACCGGATACGTGTATATTTTGGATAGTGGGGCAGTAAGCTGGTGCAGTTGCAAGAAAAGCATTGTGGCGGGATCTACATGTGAAGTGGAGTACATGGCAGCCTCGGAGGCAGCACAAGAAGCAGTCTGGGTGAAGGAGTTCATTACCGACCTAGGAGTCATACCCAATGCGTCGGGCCCGATGACTCTCTTCTGTGACAACACTGGAGCTATTGCCCTTGCCAAGGAGCCCAGGTTTCACAGGAAGACCAGGCATATCAAGCGTCGCTTCAACTCCATTCGTGAAAGTGTTCAAAATGGAGACATAGAGATTTGTAAAGTACATACGGACGTGAACGTAGCAGATCCGTTGACTAAACCTCTCCCTAGAGCAAAACATGATCAACACCAGAACTGCATGGGTGTGCGATTCATCACAATGTAACTAGAATATTGACTCTAGTGCAAGTGGGAGACTGTTGGAAATATGCCCTAGTGGCAATAATAAAATGGTTATTATTATATTTCTTTGTTCATGATAATTGTCTATTGTTCATGCTATAATTGTGTTATCCGGAAATCGTAATACATGTGTGAATACATAGACCACAACATGTCCCTAGTGAGCCTCTAGTTGACTAGCTTGTTGATCAAAAGATAGTCATGGTTTCCTGACTATGGACATTGGATGTCAATGATAACAGGATCACATCATTAGGAGAATGATGTGATGGACAAGACCCAATCCTAAGCTTAGCTCAAAGATCGTGTAGTTCGTTTGCTGTAGCTTTTCTAAAAGTCAAGTATCATTTCCTTAGACCATGAGATTGTGCAACTCCCGGATACTGTAGGAGTGCCTTGGGTGTGCCAAACATCACAACGTAACTGGGTGACTATAAAGGTACATTACAGGTATCTCCGAAAGTGTCTGTTGGGTTGGCACGAATCGAGACTGGGATTTGTCACTCCGTATGACAGAGAGGTATCTCTGGGCCCACTCGGTAATGCATCATCATAATGAGCTCAATGTGATCAAGTGGTTGATCACGGGATCATGCATTACGTTACGAGTAAAGTGACTTGCCGGTAATGAGACTGAACAAGGTATTGGGATACCGACGATCAAGTCTCGGGCAAGTAACGTACCGATTGACAAAGGGAATTGTATACGGATTGATTGAATCCTCGACATCGTGGTTCATCCGATGAGATCATCATGGAGTATGTGGGAGCCAAGATGGGTATCCATATCCCGTTGTTGGTTATTGACCGGAGAGGCTTCTCGGTCATGTCTGCATGTCTCCCGAACCCGTAGGGTCTACACACTTAAGGTTTGGTGATGCTAGGGTTGTAGAGATATTAGCACACGGTAACCCAAAAGTTGTTCGGAGTCCCGGATGAGATCCCGGACGTCACGAGGAGTTCCGGAATGGTCTGGAGGTAAATATTTATATATAGGAAGTCCAGTTTCGGCCATCGGGAAGGTTTCGGGGTCACCGGTATTGTACCGGAACCACCGAAAGGGTCCCGGGGGTCCACCGGGTGGGGCCACCTATCCCGGAGGGCCCCATGGGCTGAAGTGGGAGGGGAACCAGCCCCTAGTGGGCTGGTGCGCCCCCCTTGGGCCTCCCCCTGCGCCTAGGGTTAGAAACCCTAGGGGTGGGGGCGCCACCCTTGCCTTGGGGGGCAAGGCACCCCCTTGGCCGCCGCCCCCCTAGGAGATTGGATCTCCTAGGGCCGGCGCCCCCCCCTAGGCACCCTATATATAGTGGGGGGAGGGAGGGCAGCCGCACCCAAGCCCCTGGCCTCTCCCTCTCCCTCCCGTGACACTCCTCCGTCTCCCAGCGCTTGGCGAAGCCCTGCCGAGATCACCGTTGCTTCCACCACCACGCTGTCGTGCTGTTGGATCTTCATCAACCTCTCCTCCCCCCTTGCTGGATCAAGTTAGAGGAGACGTCTTCCCAACCGTACGTGTGTTGAATGCGGAGGTGCTGTCCGTTCGGCACTTGGTCATCGGTGATTTGAATCACGTCGAGTACGACTCCATCAACCCCGTTCTCTTGAACGCTTCCGCTCGTGGTCTACAAGGGTATGTAGATGCACTCCTCTTTCCCTCGTTGCTAGATGACTCCATAGATTGATCTTGGTGATGCGTAGAAAATTTTTAAAATTCTGCTACATTCCCCAACAAGATTACGTTATTCCCTAACCCTAACCATATCGGTCCTACCGAGTTGCATCTCAGTCCCACCGAAAATCATAACGGTCACTAGGTTTGCTAAATCGGTCCGACCGAGTTTATCCATTAGGTCCCACCGAGTTTGGCAAATTGTGTGTAACGGTTAGATCTTGTGTGGAGGCTGTATATACCCCTCCACCCACTCTTCATTCGTGGAGAAAGCCATCAGAACATACCTACACTTCCAATACACATTTTCTGAGAGAGAACCACCTACACTTGTGTTAAGGTCAAGATATTCCATTCCAAACATATGAATCTTGATCTCTAGCCTTCCCCAAGTTGCTTTCCACTCAAATCTTCTTTCCACCAAATCCAAATCCTGTGAGAAAGAGTTGAGTGTTGGGGAGACTATCATTTGAAGCACAAGAGCAAGGAGTTCATCATCAACACACCATTTGTTACTTCTTGGAAAGTGGTGTCTCCTAGATTGGCTAGGTGTCACTTGGGAGCCTCCGACAAGATTGTGAAGTTGAACCAAGGAGTTTGTAAGGGCAAGGAGATCGCCTACTTCGTGAAGATCTACCGCTAGTGAGGCAAGTCCTTCGTGGGCGACGGCCGTGATGGAATAGACAAGGTTGCTTCTTCGTGGACCCTTCGTGGGTGGAGCCCTCCGTGGACTCGCGCAACCGTTACCCTCCGTGGGTTGAAGTCTCCGTCAACGTGGATGTATGATAGCACCACCTATCGGAACCACGACAAAAACATCCGTGTCTCCAATTGCGTTTGAATCCTCCAAACCCTTCTCTTTACATTCTTGCAAGTTGCATGCTTTACTTTCCGCTGCTCATATACTCTTTTGCATGCTTGCTTGAATTGTGTGGAGATTGCTTGACTTGTGCTAAGATAGCTAAAATCTGCCAAGAACTAAAATTGGGAAAAGGCTAGATTTTTATTTGGTCAAGTAGTCTAATCACCCCCCCTCTAGACATACTTTCGATCCTACAACTGGTATCAGAGCTTTGGTCTCTATTTGCTTTAATTTCCATAGCTTTTGGCGGTCATAGCCTTGGTTTCACAACCTAGGAGAGTATGGCGTCTAGCGAGGGAAATTATCACCGTAGAGGTCCTTACTTTGATGGCACTAATTTTGCTAGTTGGAAGCATAAGATGAAAATGCATATTCTTGGACATAACCCCGCCGTTTGGGCTATTGTGTGTATTGGCTTGCAAGGTGAATTCTTTGACGGGAAAGAACCGAACCGTGAAGCCACCGAGAAAGGGTTGAAAATGCTGCAATACAACGCTCAAGCTTGTGATATCCTCTTCAACGGATTATACCCCAAAGAATTCAACAAAATTAGCCATCTTGAGAATGCAAAGGAAATTTGGGATACTTTGATTGATATGCACGAAGGTACCGACTCCGTCAAGGAATCCAAATTGGATGTGCTTCAAAGTCAACTTGACAAGTTCAAAATGAAGGATGGTGAAGGTGTTGCTGAAATGTACTCTAGGCTTGCTCTTATCACAAATGAGATTGCCGGCTTAGGGAGTGAAGAGATGACCGATAGATTCATCATCAAGAAGATCCTAAGAGCCTTGGATGGAAAATATGATACCGTGTGCACATTGATCCAAATGATGCCCAATTACAAAGATCTCAAGCCAACGGAAGTCATCAGAAGAATTGTTGCTCATGAGATGTCACTCAAGGATAAAGAGGAACTTCACAACAAATCAAGTGGTGCTTACAAAGCCTCATGTGAAGCCCCCACATCATCGAGTGAGAAACAAACCTTCAATGAAGAATTGAGCTTAATGGTGAAGAACTTCAACAAGTTCTACAAGAGTAGAAGCAAAGAGAGAAGCTCCAAGTCAAGGTCCTACAATGACAAAAGATCTTCTAGTCGAGAGCGAAACTGCTACAATTGTGGAAGGCCCGGACACTATTCCAATGAGTGTACGGCCCCCTACAAGAGAAGAGAAGATTCTCCCAAGAGAAGAAGTAGAAGAGAAGAATCACCATCTAGAGAAAGAAGGAGTAGAGATGATCGTTATGAACGAAGACCCTCACGGAGAAGCAAGGATTCGGAAAGAAAGGACAAGTCATCAAGGAGCTACACAAAACGAAGACATCAAGCTCATGTTGGTGAATGGGTATCCGGCTCCGACTCCGACAACCACTCCGAGAGAAGCTATCACTCCGACTCCGAATATACTCAAGATGAAGGTGTTGCCGGTCTAGCACTTGTGACAACCAACTCCTACGACATATTTGACTCACCAAATGAAGGAGTTGGAACATGCTTCATGGCTAAAGGCCCAAAGGTATCACACCCCGAGTATGTTGATTTCAATAGTGATGAAGATGACTTGTTAGGTGATGATGATTTACTTGTTGACAACTCTAGTGATGAATACTATGATGAAACGTCAATTAATCATGCTAATCAAGATAAAACGAATGACAATGATAAGGAGAAGATTGAGTCTCTAACTAAAGAACTAAACACTCTTAAGTTAGCTCATGAAACTATCTTAGGAGATCATCGAGAACTTTTAAGGACTCATGAGAAATTACGCTTTGAAAAGCTCAACCTTGAGCAAGAGCATGAGTTCTTAAAAGCAATCAATGATGATCTTCGTAAGAAAAGTTCTTCTTACATTGCCAAGCGTTTACTCTTATCCACTTACATGCCTCAAGTCAAGTCTAGTAACAAGAACAAGAAAGATTCTTCCTCTAGTAGTAACAATAATCATGCTAAATCCAATATTGTTGCTTCTAGTAGTTCTCTTGATTCCACTAATGATTCTCTTAGCCAAGTTACACTTGAGCAAGAAAATAGCTTATTGAAGGGAATTATAGAGAAAGGTGTTTACAAGAGCCTTGCCGGAAGTAAGCAATTCGAGGAAATTGTACGCAAGCAAGGAAGGCACCGGAAGAATCAAGGTGTTGGTTTTGAACGAAAGTTCAATGCCAATGGAGTTGAGTGGGAAGAAGATCAATACCCCAAGACGAAGTTTGTTCCTCAACAAGAGAAGTATGATCCTACTTCTTTCAAAGGGACACAAGCTCAAGATGATCTTCCACCACAAGACCACAAGCAAAAAGGCAAGGACAAGCTTCAAGAGGAAATTGATGCATTTGAAGAAGCTCCTAAGGCCTTGGTCAAGTGGGTTCCCAAGACTACTTCAAGTTCCACTTCATCAAGTACAACTACAACACCGAGGATTCCCATCAAGATGGTGTGGATCCCGAAGAAGAACTAGAGAGTTCTTGAGGGTGACTCCGCCAACATACTTCACTCTTATCATCTTGGCAAGAACAAGTGCAATCAACTTCCACATCTTGCACTAGTTCAAGGAGTCACAAACCCTCTTGTTGGTAAGACAAGGGACAAGGTAACCTAAAAGCTTTCATAGACATCATCTTGTGTGTGCATCACTCTATGTCTATGGATATCCTTGTTTGTTCCTTGTGGGACTAACCCGTGTAGGTATTGAAAGTGCAACTCACTCCAATGGATAGCTTCAAATGATCTACATCAACATTGAGCATCCACATCTTCAACATCTACATGAAGTCATCATCGACAAAACCCAAGGTTAGTTCATCCCTCTTAGGGGGGATCTCACATCTAGGGGGAGCTTTACTCTAAGAATTGAGCTAAAGCAACTCTAATGGTGTGAACACAACAATGCTTTATGTAAAAGTGGTAACCCCACTTGTGCTTAAACGATGAGTATGACCTATGATCAAATGTTCTCATTTGACTCCTAAGTCAATATACTCATATATAGATGACCTAGTCATCGCAAATTGTTTGATAGATGCTAGAATTGGTTGTGCATGCTTTGCCACATATTTCAATTGCCATTTTATTGTGTGAGCATGTTGATTGCATATTTCACTCATTCGAGGACATCCACTTGTTGTTTTGATTGATTGTTTTTCTTTTCTTTTGCCATGTGGATGGACAAGAATGCCTAAGAACCCTCTCTAGCTATCTATGATTTTCTTGTCTCAAACTCTATTCATGCTACATCACAAAATTTGATCAAGTCAGATTCGAACCACTCTATGTGAGGAGCACTCGGAGTCCCCGATTCGTCATAGACATAAACTTCCAAAACTTCTTTGTGCTTTTCGGTATGACCGATTCCTCCATTTCGGTCATACCGAGATCACTAAGTCGATCTAGGTTTTCAATCTCGGTGCAACCAATTTGAACCTTTCGGTCACACCGAGTTTCAGTAACTACTTGCAGTTATGAATCTCGGTGCCACCGAGTTGTTCCACTCGGTCACACCGACAAGGTCGGGCTATATATACTCACGGGCAAAATTTTGGAAATTTCCCTGAAACCCCTTCGCCCGCGCATAGCTCACTCTACCTCCAGGGTCTCCGGATCGTCTTCCTCATCGCTAGCCGCCTCCTGCCACTGGTCTCCGCCGCCGTCAACGGGAATCATCCCCACCATTGCCGCCGTAGCGAGTTCATCGCCGAACTAGGGTATGAACTCGATCACTGTGCTATCCCTATCTGATTCCTAGCACATTATGTTTGCCATGAATCTTGCCACGACTGAAACGATCTTATCGAGTCAAAACACTCCGTATATTAGAGTTGAATTGAAAATTTAGGGTTAGGTTTCCGCCGAAACCATCTCGGACCCACCGAGTTGTGGAACTCGGTACCACCGATTCGGCTCAGGCCATTGCACATGTAATTTTCGGTCTGGCCGAGAATTGCAAATCGGTGTGACCGAGTTCAGGACTTTGTGAAACCCTAGCAGTCTCGGTGCCACCGAACTGTGACTCGGTCTGACCGAGTTCACTAGTTTAGGTTCCAATAGCTGCTTCGGTATCACCGAGTTTACAAATCGGTTGATCCGAAATGCTTTCTGTGGAAAACTAAAACTAAGTTTTTGACTCATTCTTTTGCAAAAACCTCTGCATTTTGTGATGCTCATCCACTCTATCTCATTTATATCTATTCACAGGGTCTGCTGTCAGTGTTTGCAATATGTCTGATCAGAGTGACAGCCAGAACAGGTCAGAGGAGCAGGTTCACCTGAGTGAGGGCACTAGTCCCTCTAGCAGTTCAGATGATGGTAGCAGGAGCACTCCCAGCAACTTGCCCAAAGCTGCCACCAGAACAAGGAAGAAGAAAACTTCAGAGTCTGAGGATGAAGACTATGTGGCAGTTGAGGATGAGGCCACTTCCAAGAAGAAAGTGGTTAAGAAGGAATATAGCACTGCTGCTGCCACCAAGCCAGGCATGAAGCAAAAGGTTCCTGCAAAGAGAATTCCAATGTCTAAGGCCAGAGCATCTACTCAAGTCCCTTTGGGATCTGAACCCAAAGAGGCTGCTGCAGAAGGGAAGAAGAGGAAGGAGAGGATCAAAAAGACCACTGCTAGAGTGCTTGGGAGATCCTCAATCATGAGAGATTCTGAAGAGGAAGAGGAAGAAGAGGTTGCTGCACCAGCACCCAAGGCACAAAAGCTGATGGGTGATGCTATAAGTCAGGGGCTGCTACATCAAAGCCCAAAGAAGCACCCAAAGCAGCCTCCAAGCCCAAGAGTGCACCTAAGAGGAATACCAGGAGTATACCAGCTGCTGAGAAGAACAAGGCCCCAGTGCCTGAAGTTGCTGCTGATGAAGATGATGAAGGACAAGTCCTGAGGAAGCTCAAACCCAAGATTCCAGACCACAGTGATGCTTATCCTGTGGCTGAGAACATGAAGATCAGGAGAGACTCGGGACTGAGGAAATGGAGAGAGACAGACCCATATGCTACAAGAAGAAGAACTGATGTTGATTATAGGTTCCACACAAAGGAACAGCAAGATTTCTATGAGACAGTGCTGCTGGACAAGAAGCCTATAGTGTGTGAAATGAGGTGGGTCGACTGGAAGTATATCAAGGAAAATGAGGAACACTATCCTGGTGTGTTTGACAGCTTCAGTGCTTGTGGAGTTGCAGACTTTGTTGGGCAGAAGCTCACAAAGTGGAATGAGGAGCTCATAATGCAATTCTACTCCATAGCACACTTCTATCCAGATGGCAGGATAGTATGGATGTCTGAAGGTACAAGGTACAACTCAACTATTGAGGAATGGGCAAATCTGATCAATGCTCCTAAGGAAGAAGAAGATGACTTGGATGTCTATGCCAAGAAGAAGATGGATCACAACTCTATGGCAAACATGTACAAGGAGATTCCTGAAGATGATCTTGAGACTCACCAGTTTGGGTCAGTAAAACACTTGCTGTCAGGGCTGCCTACAATCAATTGGATCCTTAGGCACACTCTCTTGCCCAAGTCTGGTGATCACAGAATGATCAGAGGCCATGCAATTAACTTGCTACATATATTTGATGTGCCACAGAAGTTCAAGGTCATGAGCCTTATAGTTGAGACTATCAAGAGGACTGCAGCAGACCAGAAAAGAAGTTGTGGATATGCCCCACAAATCCAGGAGTTGATAAACTCAAAGATGGGCACAGGCACATACCTGTTGGATAAGGAACACTTGCCTATCTACCCAGACTTCGAGGACAATCAAGTTGTGATGAATGAGAATGAACCATCATCAGTACAAGCTCAAGAGAAGAAGGAGAAAGCAAAGAAAGAGAAGGCTGCCAAGATGCCAACTCAAGAGGAGGCATCTGAGTACTTTTTGAAAAGCAAGCAGGACCAGCTTGGTTATTTGATAGCATCAACTCTGAGGATTGAGAAGGGGTTGGCCACCCTGACTCAAAACTAGGAGAGCTTGGAAAGAATCATGGAGCAAAAATTCTATGATTTAGATGTCAAAGTAACTGAGATTCAGTCAGTTGTGGAGCAGCTACAAGATGATATGCAGGAGAGGAAGGGCAGAACAACCACTGATGCATTTGCCAGAGTTACTCGAGCTCAGAGATCAACTGTAGTGTCAGTAACAGACACCAGAGCCACTTCATCTACACCAGCTACAGCTTCAGTGCCACCAGCTCTAGCACCTACCCCAGCAGCTCCATCTACTTCGACTGAAGCCTTCGTTCTTGGAGTTCTCCGGACACCACCACCTGAAGACCAAGCCTGAGAGACGTTTTAGTGCTATGCATTTCTATGAACTTTTTGGTAACTTGTTGTCAAAGGGGGAGAAACATGTATAGATCATAGGCTTCAAGAGAGAGCGTTGCTTTTTACTCTCTCTTGTCTTCTTGGTTGAACTTTGTTTGTCTTTTGATTGCTTGAGATACTATGCTATTATCTGTGAGACATTGATGATCATGTGGTTGATCATAAGCTACACTTATGCTTGTTAGATGATATTATCTTACTTATCCTTATATGATCATTCACTTTGCTTGGTGATGAGTGTGTGTATTCAATCTTTATTATTTTGAGCGCTCCACCAAGATGTATGTGACATGGAAGAGTAACCCATGATCCTAACTCATTGTGCATTTGCAGTCCAAAGCAAATCTTAAGATATGCACAAATTTAGGGGGAGATCTTGCTTTTCACATACTTCTCAAAGCGACAATATCTTTCACTCTTATTATCATTTGTCGAAGCTTTGATCTATATGTTGTCATCAATTACCAAAAACGGGGAGATTGAAAGTGCAACTATCCCTGGGTGGTTTTGGTAATTCCTAACAACATATAGCTCATTGATCTAACATTATTCCAAGATTAATATTTCAGGAAAAGCTCAATGAATGGCATGACATGGATGAGGAAAGTGGATCCCTCAAAATTCTAAGGACAAAAAGTTTGGCTCAAGCTTGAAGCTCAAGACTCTACATTTTATATTTTAGTGATCCAAGATCACATTGAGTCTATAGGAAAAGCCAATACTATCAAGGAGGGATGAGGTGTTGCTTAATGGCTTGCTTGCTCAAAATGCGTAGTGATATGCTCCAAAATCCTCAACTACCTTCCCACATCCACATATGACCTAAACCAAAAGTCAAACTCGGCCCCACCGTTTCTTTCTATCCGGCGCCACCGAGTTTCAAATGTCATAGCCACTACCACAAAACCTAGGCAAATCGGTCTCACCGATAGGGATCTCGGTCTCACCGAGATGGGATTGTAATCTCTCTGTTTCCCTTCGTAACGTTTCGGTCTTACCGAGATGAGCGATTGGTCCCACCGAGATTGCAATGTAAACTCTCTGTTTCCCTTTTGTAACACGTCGGTCTCACCGAGATGAGCGAATCGGTCCCACCGAGTTTACCTGACCAACTCTCTAGTTAGCTTATTACCAAAATTGGTCCTACCGAGTTTGTGTAATCGGTCACACCAAGATTACGTTATGCCCTAACCCTAACCATATCGGTCCTACTGAGTTGCATCTCAGTCCCACCGAAAATCCTAACGGTCACTAGGTTTGCTGAATCGGTCCGACCGAGTTTAACCATTCGGTCCAACCGAGTTTGGCAAATTGTGTGTAACGGTTAGATCTTGTGTGGAGGCTATATATACCCCTCCACCCACTCTTCATTCGTGGAGAGAGCCATCAGAACATACCTACACTTCCAATGCACATTTTCTGAGAGAGAACCACCTACACTTGTGTTGAGGTCAAGATATTCCATTCCAACCATATGAATCTTGATCTCTAGCCTTCCCCAAGTTGCTTTCCACTCAAATCTTCTTTCCACCAAATCCAAATCCTGTGAGAGAGAGTTGAGTGTTGGGGAGACTATCATTTGAAGCACAAGAGCAAGGAGTTCATCATCAACACACCATTTGTTACTTCTTGGAGAGTGGTGTCTCCTAGATTGGCTAGGTGTCACTTGGGAGCCTCCGACAAGATTGTGGAGTTGAACCAAGGAGTTTGTAAGGGCAAGGAGATCGCCTACTTCGTGAAGATCTACCGCTAGTGAGGCAAGTCCTTCGTGGGCGACGGCCGTGATGGAATAGACAAGGTTGCTTCTTCGTGGACCCTTCGTGGGTGGAGCCCTCCGTGGACTCGCACAACCGTTACCCTCCATGGGTTGAAGTCTCCATCAACGTGGATGTACGATAGCACCACCTATCAGAACCACGACAAAAACATCCGTGTCTCCAATTGCGTTTGAATCCTCCAAACCCTTTTCTTTACATTCTTGCAAGTTGCATGCTTTACTTTCCGATGCTCATATACTATTTTGCATGCTTGCTTGAATTGTGTGGAGATTGCTTGACTTGTGCTAAGATAGCTAAAATCTGCCAAGAACTAAAATTGGGAAAAGGCTAGATTTTTATTTGGTCAAGTAGTCTAATCACCCCCCCCCCTCTAGACATACTTTCGATCCTACAAGTGGTATCAGAGCTTTGGTCTCCTTCTTCTAGTGGTAAAAATGGCACCGGCATCTTTGCTCATGTGGAACTACCACTTGTCTTTTGATTGCTTGAGATACTATGCTATTATCTATGAGACATTGATGATCATGTGGTTGATCATAAGCTACACTTATGCTTGTTAGATGATATTATCTTACTTATCCTTATATGATCATTCACTTTGCTTGGTGATGAGTGCATGTATTCAATCTTTATTATTTTGAGCGCTCCACCAAGATGTATGTGACATGGAAGCGTAACCCATGATCCTAACTCATTGTGCATTTGCAGTCCAAAGCAAATCTTAAGATATGCACAAATTTAGGGTGAGCTCTTGCTTTTCACATACTTCTCAAAGCGACAATATATTTCACTCTTATTATCATTTGTTGAAGCTTTGATCTATATGTTGTCATCAATTACCAAAAAGGGGGAGATTGAAAGTGCAACTATCCCTGGGTGGTTTTGGTAATTCCTAACAACATATAGCTCATTGAGCTAACATTATTCCAAGATTAGTATTTCAGGAAAAGCTCAATGAATGGCATGGCATGGATGAGGAAAGTGGATCCCTCAAAATTCTAAGGACAAAAAGTTTGGCTCAAGCTTGAAGCTCAAGACTCTACATTTTATATTTTAGTGATCCAAGATCACATTGAGTCTATAGGAAAAGCCAATACTATCAAGGAGGGATGAGGTGTTGCTTAATGGCTTGCTTGCTCAAAATGCATAGTGATATGCTCCAAAATCCTCAACTACCTTCCCACATCCACATATGACCTAAACCAAAAGTCAAACTCGGCCCCACCGATTCTTTCTATCCGGCGCCACCGAGTTTCAAATGTCATAGCCACTACCACAAACCCTAGGCAAATCGATCTCACCGATAGGGATCTCGGTCTCACCGAGATGGGATTGTAATCTCTCGGTTTCCCTTCGTAACGTTTCGGTCTTACCGAGATGAGCGATCGGTCCCACCGAGATTGCAATGTAAACTCTCTATTTCCCTTTTGTAACACGTCGGTCTCACCGAGATGAGCAAATCGATCCTACCGAGTTTACCTGACCAACTCTCTAGTTAGCTTATTACCAAAATCGGTCCTACCGAGTTTGTGTAATCGGTCACACCGAGATTATGTTATGCCCTAACCCTAACCATATCGGTCCTACCAAGTTGCATCTCAGTCCCACCGAAAATCCTAACGGTCACTAGGTTTGCTGAATCGGTCCGGCCGAGTTTAACCATTCGGTCCCACCGAGTTTGGCAAATTGTGTGTAACGGTTAGATCTTGTGTGGAGGCTATATATACCCCTCCACCCTCTCTTCATTCGTGGAGAGAGCCATCAGAACATACCTACACTTCCAATACACATTTTCTGAGAGAGAACCACCTACACTTGTGTTGAGGTCAAGATATTCCATTCCAAACATATGAATCTTGATCTCTAGCCTTCCCCAAGTTGCTTTCCACTCAAATCTTCTTTCCACCAAATCCAAATCCTGTGAGAGAGAGTTGAGTGTTGGGGAGACTATCATTTGAAGCACAAGAGCAAGGAGTTCATCATCAACACACCATTTGTTACTTCTTGGAGAGTGGTGTCTCCTAGATTGGCTAGGTGTCACTTGGGAGCCTCCGACAAGATTGTGGAGTTGAACCAAGGAGTTTGTAAGGGCAAGGAGATCGCCTACTTCATGAAGATCTACCGCTAGTGAGGCAAGTCCTTCGTGGGCGATGGCCATGATGGAATAGACAAGGTTGCTTCTTCGTAGACCCTTCGTGGGTAGAGCCCTCCATGGACTCGCGCAACCGTTACCCTCCATGGGTTGAAGTCTCCATCAACGTGGATGTATGATAGCACCACCTATCGGAACCAAGACAAAAACATCCGTGTCTCCAATTGCGTTTGAATCCTCCAAACCCTTCTCTTTACATTCTTGCAGGTTGCGTGCTTTACTTTCCGCTGCTCGTATACTCTTTTGCATGCTTGCTTGAATTGTGTGGAGATTGCTTGACTTGTGCTAAGATAGCTAAAATCTACCAAGAACTAAAATTGGGAAAAGGCTAGATTTTTATTTGGATAAGTAGTCTAATCACCCCCCCCCCTCTAGACATACTTTCGATCCTACACATGATCTTGCCCTTGGTCATTTTCTTGAGGATGAGGGCCTTCACGTTGTTCTTCAGAAGCGTGTGGGCCCTGGGTTGGTGATGTCTCCACTTGAGTGGAGCATTGTCCTTCTCCTTCGGCCACAAGGGGTTCCTCAATGGGTAGGATAAAAGCCAACACCCATTCTTCTTATGGCTTGAGGAGGAATTTCATCACCTACATCACAAGTGCTACTTTGCTCCACTTGGGAGCCGTTATTCTCATCAAACTCCACGTTACATGTCTCCTCAATAAGTCCCGTGGATTTATTGAAGACACGGTAAGCATGAGAGTTTGTGGCATAACCAACAAATATGCCCTCATAAGCTCTAGCCTCAAATTTAGACAACCGAACACCTTTCTTGAGAATGAAACACTTACACCCGAACACCCTAAAGTACTTGAGGTTGGGCTTGTTACCGGTGAGTATCTCATATGGAGTCTTGTTCAAGCCCTTGCGGAGGTAGAGCCGATTGGATGCATGACACGCGGTGTTGATGGCTTCGGCCCAAAAGTTGTACGGAGACTTGAACTTCGCCATCATGGTCCTTGCCGCATCCATCAACGTCCGGTTCTTCCTCTCCGCAACACCGTTTTGTTGAGGGGTGTAAGGTGCGGAATATTGATGCTTGATCCCCTCATCACTAAGAAACTCATCCAAGGTGTAATTCTTGAACTCGGTGTCGTTGTCACTTCTTATTGTCAAGATCTTTGCATTGTGTTAACGTTGTGCTTCGTTTGCAAAGTCAATGACGGTTTGTTGGGTCTCGCTCTTCCTCTTGAAGAAATACACCCAAGTGTTTCTTGAGTAGTCATCCACAATCACCAAGAAATACTTCCTACCCCCAAGACTATCGAAGGATGGAGGCCCAAAGAGATCCATGTGAAGGAGCTCCAAAGGCCTCTTTGAGTAAATGATAGTCGTGGGAGGGTGAGCCTTCTCATGTAGCTTTCCTTCGATACAAGAACTGCAAGCACGATCTTTAGCAAAACTAACATTCGTTAGTCCACGGACATGGTCCCCCTTGAGAAGATTTTGCAAAGATCTCATACTGACATGGGCTAGACGGCGATGCCAAAGCCATCCCACATCAACTTTAGCCATTAGGCATGTCGCGGTCTTAGTGGGTCGCTCCGAAAAGTTAATCACATATAGACCATTCTCGACATGCCCAACAAAGGCTACTTTAAGAGTCTTGCTCCACAAGAGGGCCATGGTATCGATATCAAAGAAAGTGGCAAAGCCCATGATTGCAAGTTGACGAACGGAAAGTAAATTGTATACAAGGGACTCAATAAGCATGACCTTCTTAATTGTGAGATCATGAGAGATGATCACCTTGCCAAGTCCCAATACCTTAGAGGATGAGGCGTCACCCCACTCAACATTGGTGGGCATAGATGGAATCTTGTGCACGTCCACCACCAAGTCCTTGCTTCCGGTCATATGATTTGTAGCTCCGCTATCGAGCAACCATGATCCCCCACCGGAAGCAAACACCTACAAGAGATTAATGCTTGGTTTTAGGTACCCATTTTGTAATGGGTCCTTTGATGTTAGTAACAAGGGTCTTTGGAACCCAAATAGACCATTCAATGTATTCATGAGGAGAACCAATGAATTTGGCATAGACATGCCCATCACTAGCACGGCATAACACATAGGAAGGATTAAAGTTGCCGGCTTTGATGCAAGGAGTGGCATTGCCCCTTTTGACAACTCCACCCTTCGCATTGTTCTTCTTCTTCTCCTCGGAGGCACCCTCTCCCTCCTTCACAAAGGTTTGCATGAGAGGAGGAGGTCGTTTGGTCTTGTCATTCTTCTTCTTGTTCTTGGACTCAGGCACGTACCCAACCCCTTCCTTGGCCACTACTCCCTTTTGGTTGATCAAAAGGTCGTTGAGGTTCTTCTTGCCTTGTATGCAAGTCGCAAGACCTCTCTCAAGTTGCCCCTTTAGCTTAGCGTTCTCCTCAACGAGATGCACATACTCACAACACGGGTTAGTAGCATTTGCATTATCAATTAACATCATACGAGGAAAAAGTGGCTTTTTCCTTGGTTAGCTTTACTTGAAGTTGATCATGAGACTCTTTGAGGCTAGCATGAGCACCCTTCAAGACCTTGTGAGCCTTGTCAAGTAGATCAAACTCCTCTTTGAGTCTAGCAAGATCAACCTCAAGTTCGGCCTTCTCGGAGTTTAGCACATGAGAAACAATGAGGACATGATCATAATCTTTCTTTAACTTAGCATGATCAACATTGTGTGACTCCTCAAGAGCCAAACGAAGACCACACTCTTCCTCAAGAGCATTGGAAAGATCCAAAATCTCATCGGCATAGTCACGACTATGCCCTTCCATCTTAGTGATGGTATCTTCGTGAGCCTCGATCATGTCATTGGCTTCACCAAGTTGTTCCAAGAGAGCAACAAAGTGCTTCTTGGATTTTCCCTTAAGTTTGCCCATAAAGGCCTCAAACTCATTTGCCTCCACATTAGCTCCCTCAAGTTCATTAATGTTATCCGTCAGAGAAGGATGATTAATGATGGTAGTTTTGATGTTGGGGGTTACCTTGTTGGTGGCTTTAGCCATGAGACACTTGGCGGTGATGCTCTCATTGGGTGAGTCGAAGAGAGACACCCGTGGAGTCGTTGCAATGGCAACGGAGGCCATGGCAACCGACTCATCACCTTCATCATCGTCATCATCCTCATTGTACTCTTCTTGTACCACCAATGCCTTGGGAGGAGTCTTCTTGGTGAAGTTGCTCTTGTTGGGGAACGACTTGGCCTTGTCCTTTCGGATGAGCTTGCCACCATTGTCTTCCCTCTTCTCATACGGGCACTCCGCAACAAAATGACTCACGTTGCCACAATTGTAGCAAGTCCTTACACGTTGCTTGCTCTTCGTGCCACTTGAGTTGTTTTTGCTAAAGTTTGGCCTCGACTTTTTCTTGCTCCAAAATTGCCTTGAAGCAAGAGCCATGTGTTCATGATACGCATACTTTGTATCTTCAGGGTTGCTCTCCTCTTCTTCCTCTTCTTATTCTTCAACGGTGAGCTTGGCCTTCAATGCAAGGTTGGGCTTCTTTGCCCTTTGAGAACGAAGCACCGCATTGTCGGCGGTCTTGTCCAAAATGTTCATGGCCACAAACTCATCCAACACTTCGCTTGAGGTCAAAGTGTGGAAGTCCGGTCTTTGACGAATGATGGAGGACATGGCCTTGTGGTAGGGTATCATTGACTTGAGGAATTTGCGCTTGATCCAATTGTCATCCGTGTCCTTACTCCCGTGATCTCGTAGTGAGACCGCGAGTTTGTTTACTCTCCTATAAAGCTCACGAGGTTCTTCATCTTCTTTCATTGCAAACTCATCGGCCTCATCTTGCACCACTTCATAGTTGGAGCGTTGAATGCTTGCGCTTCCCCGGTAGAGAGAGACAACACAATGCCATGCGTCTTTGGCCAAGGCAAAGGGCCGAAGATGAGGTAGGTCTTCGGGTGGGATTGCATCTTGAATGATGAAGAGAGCATTCTCATTGAATTGATTATCCGCGGCTTCTCGAGGAGTGAAGTTGCTTGGATCAATGATTCTCCAAAGATTAGTGTTCACATGATTTAAATGACGTTTAAAGCGGTAAACCCAAGAATCAAAGTACTCATTTTTCACAATCTTAGGGGGAGGACCGGCATGATTCAAATGAGTGGAAGGAACCGGTCCACCATAAACAAGTGGTAGTTCCACATGAGCAAAGATGCCGGTGCCATTTTTACCACTAGAAGAAGGAGCATTTTCACTACTAGCTTCCCCCTTGTCGGAGATAGCATCCGTCACCTTGTCGGTGGGATCATCCACTTTCAACGGTGCGGTGGATAGTTTAAGCCCCTCGAGGAATTTAGTAAACATGGTTTCGACCTCGGTCGTCATGGAGGTTTTCAATATGTCCAAGGCCACATTAAACTCCTCACGAGAACCAAGGTTCTCCCATCGCCCGTAGACGAGGTCGGATTCACACCGGAGTGCTCCTCCACACTGTCTACGATATCAACCATACTCTTCGGACGGTAAAGTCCTTAATAAAGAGACGAGGCTCTGATATCAATTGAAAGGATCGATATGGTTGACTAGAGGGGGGTGAATAGGCAACTAACAATTTTTAGCTTTTCTTTAACAATTTAAACTTTGCATCAAAGTAGGTTGTCTAGATATGCAACTAGGTGAGCAACCTATATGATGCAACAAGGATAGGAACACAAGCAAGCAAGTGATATGATACAAATAAGCTTGCTCAAGTAAAGGCACGAGATAACCAAGAGTGGAGACGAGGATGTGTTGCCGAAGTTCCTTCCCTTTGAGAGAAAGTACGTCTCCGTTGGAGCGGTGTGGAGGCACAATGCTCCCCAAGAAGCCACTAGGGCCACCGTATTCTCCTCACGCCCTCACACAATGCGAGATGCCGTGATTCCACTATTGGTGCCCTTGGAGGCGGCGACCGAACCTTTACAAACAAGGTTGGGGCAATCTCCACAACTCAATTGGAGGCTCCCAACGACACCAAGCTTCACCACAATGGACTATGGCTCCGCGGTGACCTCAACCGTCTAGGATGCTCAAACACCCAAGAGTAACAACATCCGCAAGGGATTAGTGGGAGGAATCAAATTTCTCTTGGTGGAAGTGTGGATCGAGGCCTTCTCAACCACTCCCGAACAAATCAACAAGTTTGATTGGCTAGGGAGTGAGATCAGGCGAAAATGGAGCTTAGAGCAACAATGGAGCTTAGGGTTGGAAGAGATGAGTCAACGGGGAAGAAGGGGGGCCCTTATATAGTGTAGGACAAAGATCCAACCGTTACCCACCTACCAGCCCGCGGCCAGTGGTACTACCGCTCCAGGCCAGCGGTACTACCGCAGGGCCGCGCGGTACTATCGCTTGCTTCCAAGTGGTACTACCACACGGTCATGCGGTACTACCATACAGGCTCGCGGTACTGCCGCAACCCCAGTAACAGCAAGGTCAGATCTGACGCGCAGGAGCTGAGGGCGGTACTTCCACGAGCGCGGTACTACCGTGCTGCCATGCGGTACTACCGCAAGGCAGAAATCCCTTAGCCAGGGGGAGGAAACATTCGTGCCTACTTCCGCAAAGAAACGGAAGAAGCAAAAACCCAACATAGTAGTACTGCCGAGGGCGGTACTACTGCCTGACAACATAGCACGGTACTACCGCTGTGCGAAAGCGGTACTACCGTGGTAGGTGCGGATGTAAAAAATTACATCCGCCCCTACTACCGCGAAGGAGCGGTACTAGCCTGGTGGGCAGTGGTAGTGCAGCTCTAGGGGAGCGGTACTACCATGGGCACCTGCGGTACTACCGCGCCACCGCACGGTACTACCGCTAGTGCCTACGGTACTACCGCTCTCCTGGGAGCAGTACTACCGCGACCCAACTCAGCAGCCAGAACCAGGGAGGCGAGACAGCGGAGGAAGCTCCAAGGGAAAGGAGGGGACAAGAAAGAGACGTGTACGTGATGATTCCACCCAAACCTTTCCGACACGGACCCCCTCTTAATAGTACGGCTTTCCTACGACTCAAATCCACCAAAAAGAAACGTAGAAAAGACGCCGTCTTCAACAGTCTTTGAGGGGCACCCAACCGTCTTGTGCCTAGCGATGAAATGTCTGGGATACTCAAGGCACACGATTAGTCCGCAAACATGTTGTCATCAATCACCAAAACACCTTAGGGATAACTATGCCCTTACAGAATGTTTTTAATGGGCTACACGGTTGGATGGGAAACCTCCAATACAATGGGCGTGGCGTATGTGCCTAGCTTACAGATTGGGCATTGCTGGCTTAGCGACGTCAAGGTTGGTCGACCACGGGACACTGACAGAGTTTGGGGGCATGCAGTGGGGACAAACGACATTGCCAATTCAATATGATGGGAAAAATCAGAAGACCTTGCTCGAGAGTAATTAAGCGTTGTATTCAGCAAATGACACAAACACCGACATGACAATATTTGCATCGAGATTACACAACATGATTCCAACTTAAAACTAGGCCCCTACTAGACATATTCAGCTAGCTAATATGAACACCACTCAAACTATTGACATCAGGGCTGCCAGCACTAGCACATGGACCAACATGTTGATCATAGCAGCCACGAGGTTGAGCCTGGCCAAGTCCTACACCAGGCATGTGTTTCCATGGGAATGGGGTGCTACCTTACTCTTGTTGGTGACAATGTCTGGATTCATCGAGTTGGATTGCGGAGCAGGGAGTTGGGGGTGAGGCCGGTCACCAACAGTCCATCACCATGAAGGAGATTTTTCGCATATGTCTCCTGCCACCAGTGACTGGCTGCCACTCATAGAAATTGCACTTCCTGACCAGCAGATTAGGGTTAATGATTAGCGCCGCATGATGTATGGAAGAACGATGTGGATGAGGGGGTCGATTTGATAATACAACTTACATCACAACGTCATCTGTAGAATCTTCCCCCAGCCCTAGATCCATTGATGCTGCACACAAACAAGAGCATCTTGTCGCTGCAAAATGGGCATGGAATCATCAAGAGTGTTTCATGAACCTTGCGCAACTGAAATCATGAAGGGAAAGACGCCATGAAGAGATTGAGCTCAGTTGCTTGGTGGGCTCGGGGCGACGAAAGCAATAGGTTGGACCGTCGTCTTGGGGGGGGCATTGAGATGGCTAGCCAGATGGCTTACAATATACACCTCTGGCTGCAGATGTCTTAGTTAGTAAATGAAGGTATAGATGTGTGCTAAACCGCACAGGAGCGCCTTCCTCCACCTGGATCAAAGTCGTGTAGACGTCCAGCCAAACAATAATTGATAGTCAGTGGTGGGGTAGTCTAATGTTCCAAAATTTGGAGAGTGCCATGAATATGTTTGAGAATACAAGGAAGGGCGCATATCACGAGAGGAATGAATGGTACAAATATTAGGAGCATTTGGACCCTAGAGCCTAAACAAATTTCCGGTTCATACTCATCCTCCTCCTCCCCTTAACCTCCTCCTCCTTCTTGTGACAAGATAAATGCTTGATGACATTCTACATTATGTGAAAAGTGCAAAAACCATGTGTTGTGCCATAAGAACTACATCCTAACCACATTCCTCGCCGCAACATATTTGTCTGTATGTACAGTTCTTGGATGATTTTGATTATGTGCTAATAGAAATGTTCCAAAAGGCCATCTGAAAGACGCATGTATTTCACTATATAAATACAAGTACCACAAATAACAGTTTGTATGAACTGATTGAACCAAACGGATACACTACACGGCTTATGTTCATGGTTGGTTCCAAAAGTAGAATCAAAAGTAACCACATCACCAAAATGAACATAGTCAATTACTATTTTTGCATCAATTGTATTTTTTTGTGGTTTATTATTGGCCAATTGTATAGCATATTGGAACAATAGGTTCTCAGCAATTTTATCCTAAAATTATTTCAACATACTCCTGGCTTCACCATACATTAGTTCCCTTTGGGGTTTGGTACATAGGTAATGTTTGTAGCACACTAGTGTGCAGCTTTTAGACCAATGCACGAATCATCTGCAATTTCGATCTCAAAAGCTTCAATTTCTGATATCTTTTAATGTGATGGCATAAGGTCAAATATTTCTTGCAACTGCATGATGCATGATGTGGTTGTTCTCCAGAACAAGATCAGTTACTTCATAATTCAGTTGAGCCTCCATTTCTCCTTTCGGAGCGATGTTCTATCATGTATTGTTTGTTTGCATCTCCCACACGTAATGGTAGTACCATCTCTGCTAAGGTTGTGTTTGATTTGGCTTTGGTTTGGCTTGCTCTGCTTATAAGCCAAAAGCTAACCAAACTGCATTAGCACTAAACATGCTTTTGTGTAATCTGGTTGCTCATCTAGTTCGATATATATTATGGTGAAAACTCATATAATATGTTACTTTGACTTACATTTCCCTTTTATATTGAATCTTAATCTAGTAAAAAAAACATAACAACTAGAGTCATGGTAAAACCTTGGTGTTCAAAATATGACCGTAATAATTCTCTTTTGGCGAAGAGCGCGTACATCTATTAATTAAACCAAGGTATGAACAATCTTGGAAAATAAAAAATAACTTTTTTTAGAAACACATGTAAGTTTATTCACAGTCATAACAATTACAGGTACACTGATTTGGACCTAAGATCCAAAAAATACAAAGTAACTATTATGACAAAGAATTGCAATGATATCTCTTGAAAACACCTTCTCCGAGGTATCAATCTCTGCTCGAAGAAATAATTCAAAGATTTTGGTAAAGAGGCTGCAATTGGATTGGAGCAACGGTGTTGTCACTTCTTTTTACCCGCACGAACATTGCTAATAATGATTTTTAAAAGCGCCTTGAGTCGCCCGTCCAACAAGATGGGAAGTCTTAATCGATGAATGTACTTGGGCCAGGGATGATTCCCTAAAGTGCAGGCCGTAGAATCACTATATCTTGGATTCAGACTCACTGAAGGGGCGAGTGAGCTGGGCTGTTCCACGAGCGCGGGAGGCTTTGGCCTCTTTTCCTTGTTTTTTTATGTTTTATGTTTTCTTTTTTGCTTTTATTTTGTACTTGTTTATATACTTTAAAGTATATAAGAATTTAGAATGAATAATAAAAAGAAACAATGAAAAATAAAAAATAAACTAAAGTGAAAATAAAATGAAAAAACTGAAGAAACAAATGAAAAAACCCTGAGAAGAAATAAAAATAAAAGAAAACAAAAAATAACAGAGGAAAACCAGCTTGACTCGCTTCAAGTAAGAAAAAAACGAAAATAAAATAGACCGTGTCGCCTCAAGTATAACGCGCCATAGATTTCACTATGGTGTCGATTAAAGGTTTCACCTTCACAAAGAATCAGACAACAAAAAAAGCTTGACACAGCAACATAATCAGATCTACGAAGACAGAAAACTCTCTAACCTTGTGGCACTGTCAAAAAAAGAGAGAATTTATTCTCATAAAACTATATTGTCTATGTTCTTCGTCAACGTATAAAAAGAATTAACTGTAGTGCCAACCGTGGTCTTCTACTCGACTGGGCCCGATGGTGCAGCGCCGCAATCCACCCCAACTCTGGAAAAAGACACATTTGTGCAATTTAAGTACTCCTCCGTTTTTTTAAATATAATTTTTTTAGAAATTTCAATATAAACTACATACTGATGTATATAGACCTATTTTAGAGTGTGGATCCACTCATTTTGTTTCGTATGTAGTTTATATTAAAATCTATAAAAGGACTTATATTTAGGAACGGAGGTTTGGCTGTTTGACCGTAACAATGTATTATTGCCCGCAAAAGAAAACAATGCGCTATTAATATTTGAGATTTAAAAAGTTAATATTTGAGATTTTCTTACGCTATTTCCATTTTGACACTACCTAGTACTCCACGATGCATATCTGAAAAGAATTGTTTTTCACATTACAGTTGTTTTGAGACGTTGCCGGTCCCTCAGTCCCGGACCGGACCTGCACCTCCTCTCCAGAGGGCCGCCGCTGCCGTCTCTCTTCCGCCACCAGATCGCCGTCCGCCGCCGAGCTGGGGTCAAGGAAAGCGACCCGAGGGGAGGTCGCAGCTGCGGGGTGGAGAGGATCTGCGTCGAGGTCGAGGGGAGGTTGCGGCGGCTTTGTCGCTGTCGCCGTGCTCGGTGCCGGCCTCAGTGCCACAATCGGCAGGGCGATGGCGGTTCTGCTCCGTCTCGCTTCACCAGGCGGGAAGGCGCCATGGTCGGAGCTCCCGCCGGAGCAGCTGGCCCTCGTGCTCTCCCGCCTTCCCTCCCACACCGACCGCGTCCGCCTCCGCGCCGTCCGCCGGGCTTGGCGCTCCGCCGCGCGCCTGCATCCGCTGCCCCCGCCGCTCCCGTGGCTCTTCCTCCGCGGCGACACCTTCGTCACCCTCCCCGACGGCGCGCGCCACCGCATCCGCAGGCCACTCGACTGCAACCGAACGCTCTCGAGTTTCCCCACTGGCAGCATGATCTTCCTCGTGCACAGCAACGGCAGCTGCTACCTGATGAACCCTTGTTCCGGGGAGGCCACCCCTCTACACACCCAGAGCAGCGTGCTCCCCATCGACCTCGATTGCCGCAGCTACAATTGGATCCGTAAGGTGGTGGTGTCCGATCGCATTGTCGCTGTTCCCCACAGTGGCATGATCACAATCTTTGGTCGCACGGCCAGGGCGTGCCACTGTCACTGTGCGGATCAACACGGGCTAATTTTAATCAAGCAAGAATCACAATGGAAAATCATTCGTCGCAGGGCCAGATTGTGCTTGTGGCCCCCTGCAAGCACCCCTGTCGCCACTGACATTGCGCTCTTCCAAGGCGAGCTTTACATCCTCACCAAAAAACGCAATGACAGTGGTTCTGAACTACTACCCGAGCTTCATCTCTTGGAAATCAGCGATGAGCACAACCCGGTCAGGTCAGTCCAATGCATAAGCGGCACGCCAAGAAACGGCGTGCCTGACCCTGCCTACCGGCCAAACATGGCGCTTCTCCTCCTACCTCGTCGGGTGCGGCGGTCGGCTGCTAATGGTGGAGAGGCAGACCGTTGAGGAGGCACCCTTACCTGCGGGATGCGAACCCAGTTCGAGGTCTGGGAGGCGGTGAACCTGATCGGCGGCGGCCATGGGCGTTGGAGCAAGGTGGATACGTTGATGGGGCATGCGCGCTTCGTCAGCCGGGAGCGACTGAGAGCAGCCTCGGCTGACGAAGAGCGCATGCCCCATCAACGTATCCACCTCGCTCCAATGCCCATGGCCGCCGATCAGGTCCACCCCCTCCCAGGCCTCGAGCTGGGTCCGTATGGGCCTCGAACCGCGTTCTCGGACGCCACCCTCCCAGACCACGAAGCGCTCAACGAGGGTCCGCCTTTCCACCATTAGCAGCCGCTCGCCGCACGCGACGAGGTAGAAGACGGAGCGCCAGGTTCGGTCCACGCCGTTTCTTGGCGTCCAGGACCGGGCAGGGTCGTCCACGTGGTTTCTTGGCGTGCGGCGTATGCATTGGACTGACCTGACGCGGTTCTGCTCGTCGCCGATTTCCAGGCGATGGAGCTCCGGCAGTTCAGAGCCACTCTTGTTGTGTTTAATTATTGGTGAGGACCACGTAGAGCTCACCTTGGAAGAGTGCAATGTCGGTGTCGACATGGGTGGCTGCTGTTGGAAATGTCGCAGGGGGCACCCAGCACAATCTGGCACCTGGCCACGCCGTCCTGCGAGGAAAGATCGTGACCATGCCACAGTAGGGAACGGCGACGATGCCGTCGGACACCACCACCTTCCTGATCCAGTTGTAGCTGCGGCAGCCGAGGTCGATCTTGAGGCTGCTGCTGCTGATGTGCAGAGGCGTGATCTCACTCTCCCCGGAGGAAGAAGGGTTCGTCGTCAGGTAGCAGCTGCCGTCGCGGTCCACGAGGAAGAACATGCGGCCCGTGGCAGTGGGGACACGCAAGACGATTTCGTGGCGGTCGAGGGGCATGCGGTGGAGCGCGCCCTCGGGGAGGGCGAGGAAGGTGTCGGCGCGGACGAAGAGCCACGCGAACGGCGAGGGCGGCGGCTGCAGGCGCGCGGCCGAGCGCCACGGCCGGCAGACGGCGCGGAGGCTGGCGCGGTCGGCGTAGGAGGGAAGGCGCACCATTTTGCTGGTGAGAGGGCTTTGGACGCGCACTCTGGCTTTGGTGCGGAAAGACTGAGAGAAAACAACGGTGGGCGTTCATGCGCGTGTTGGCAGAGAGACCCGCATCGTGTTAACAAGCTGAATTTCCTCCAATTAAAACGTTTTCAATCAGGCGGTTGATCATAAAACCGTTCATGATCAAAACTGTTTGGATCATAAAACTTTCTAATGTGCATATTACTCTCTCTCAGAAAAGAGATATAAAACCGTTTAAATCACTACTTATTTCTTTGAAGAGGAAATACTTGGAAAAAAAACGTTTTACTTTTGCTTCATGTTCATCTCCTTCCTCATGTCTCTACATTTTTAATCTGAACGAACTCTTCTTGCTTCTACGTCCACACTGTTGTTTGATCTTCTCACATCCGATGCTTTCTATTCCCTTCGCATTCACATAATTTCTTTCTTCGGTGCTTCACCTACTGTGTGTCCACTACCAATACGGGATATTCCCGAGCAGAATTTGATGGATTAAAGTTACAACTCGACAGATAATTTCTTTTTTCTACTCTTTCTGTCATGCTAATTTGTTACTTACTCGGCTACACCTTTCATATCTTCTATCTGTCATTTTATCCGTGCAGATTTGCGGATTTCAGACCATCTGATGCAAACTCTTGCTTATCATTTGTTTTGTCTCACGTATGTGCGGACGATTTAGATGTTACTGAACTTCACTCATCACATGATTCTGGATCCACAACTGCGGAACATGATTTTGTTTCGCAACAAACTTATTTTTACAGATATACAAATTCATATTCATTAATCTGTTACTTCTCTCGATTCATTGACCGTGATCATGTCGGTTTATTCGGAATAAAACCATCAACATACTAGGTGATTCTGAAATCTCTTTCTTCCATACTAATTGTTTATCTTTTTCATCGTCAAGTTACGTTATCTGAAACTTGTTGCACTTAAGTTTCATTCATGCTTCTTAACCTAGTCTTGACGTAATTGTGTACTGTAGTTATCATAATCTTATGCATTCTGGACTGACTGCTGATTGTGATACTAATTCTGGCCTAAACAAAATGTCTTTGCTCTCTAATATGAGTATGCCTGCTAATGCAACTTCCTCTGATGTACCTCTGTCAGCCAGGAACGAATATAATAAATTGTCTGAACATTTTTCTCGGCACACCTTTCTATTCCAGTCATCTTTACAAATGTTGATCACCCAATTCCGTTCTTCTAACATTTTTTGCTTTCTTTCTCACATATTTTTCCTTACTTTTTTCAGATGTCAACATCTGCTCACAACCCATAGAAGATCAACATAAGAAGGAACCCGACCCTACTGATACAGCTTACTACAACAGATTGTCAGAACAGTTCAAACAGTACATACTTTCCTGGGACTTGTCTTATACGTATCTTCCTTTTGTACTCTCCTTCTATAACGGCTGTTTCTATTATTTACTATTTGTCTTACCTTTATTTCAGATGGCACAACAATCTTAATTTTACCGACGGCTCATTCGATTCACTTGTTGTTATGTCCGATGTTCCACTTTCCCAGATATTCATGCCTCGGACGATTCTACTATATGTAATCAGCACCTGCCATCTTGTGTGCCAACAAATGAACAAAATGAGGCCGATTCGAGCTAACGTGCACCGACAACTCATATGTAAATCCTCTACCTTCCTACAAATTTACTGTCACAAGTTTATCGATCTTTGCCTCTATATTACTAATTTTAATATTCTTTACCAAGTCATATGACAAGTCTATTCTAGATGTTCAACCTGCAAACACTTTCCGCTTTTGTGCTCTCCAAAAATAATTATATGCATATTCAACACGGACAACAGAAACTATTATGTGCCCATCTATTGGAACATGTCTCAATACTATCACCGAGGATACGATTTCTACAATTTACAGCTGGGAGATGGGCTTCGACATTTGGTATGGAAAGAGTTGGAAGGATGTTAAGAAAATTCAAGCAATGCATGAACTCAATTGCCTATGTGGAGTATGTCTCAATTCATTACTTATATATTTGCAACTTTTTTTGTTATGTTCTATGCATGTAATGTTTTTTTTTTGCAGGTATGCCTCGTCAGAAAAACAGTAAATCCATAAGATCTGAATGCCTTTCCATGATTCGGTTGACCCTTTGCAATGACAATCTATGGTAAATCCTTGAGCTTCGGTCCAAATATAACCATCCATTATCAACAACTGATTCTGAAAAGATGCATTGGAAATCCCGTCGTCATATTGATATATACCTTCAAGAATTAATAACCAATATGAGAGAAAACAATGTTTACATATCGAAGGTGTGCATGTTTCTTGATACTTTCTTTGGCAGGATGGAAAACATTCCTTTTACTAAGCGGAGTTTAAAATTTTTAAGTGGTCTTGTCAATAAAGAACTTGCTAATGATTATATAAAAACACATTTGATGTTTTCGATGAGATATGTTCTGAAGATCTTGATTTTTTTCTACCGAGATCAGGTTGAATTACAAAGTAGAATTGAAACATTACACTGGATGAATGGTCGTAGTCGATATGAATATAAATACTTTGGAGATGTTATCACGTTTGATACAACTTACTGAACAAATGTATGTGTCATGCCTTTTGGTCTGTTTGTTGGTGTCAACAACCATTTTCAAAGTATCATGCTTGGAGGTGTTTTCATGCGTCATGAAGCAGGAGAGACTTTTGAATGGGTTTTCTCTGAGTTCCTATCACTTATGGATAAGAAGCATCCTGTCAACATACCAACAGATTCATTTCAGGCTTGTTACGTTTATGTCCTTCTATTTCATAATTATAGGATTACAATATAATGGCAAGAGATTTTCAATACACAAAGAGCCTTTTTGAAGCCCCGCGAGCATGCCGGCCTCGTCCATGACGCTGTCGCGTTGTAGGCAGAGTCTGGTACCAGCGGCATAGCAGAAGACGACGGCGTGCTCGGTGATTCGGTTGGTGCACACGAACGATGGTAGACCTAGCTGATCCCCTAAACATAAAATAATGGAGTAAAAAGAAAATATAAAAATGATGAACAAAGATTCGATTTTGAACAAACTTCCACCGGAACATAGTCTAGTCTAAAACCAAATTCGACGGATAATTTACATTTACATCCACTGAAATACAATCTAGTTTAAACACAAAGTTAAACCTTACTAACCGGACTTTACGAGGGCCAACCAGTACACCATAGATATCCCACCGCCCATAGCATCTAGCCCTGTGCCGTCGTCGCCGGAGTCCAGGAAGATCCTTCGCTATTCTTCAACGTTGAAGTCGTCGCCACTGTTGCCTCCGCTTCACCGTTGTTGCCTCCTCCGTTGTCTTCCTCTTCGCTTGAGAGGATGATGACCTCCGCTCTGTCGATCAGGCGCTCCTCGTATAGGCGATGCTCCACCAGCCGGCAGCAGGGCGCCATGGTCGGAGCTCCCGCCGGACCTCGTGCTCTCCCGCCTTCCCTCCTACGCCGACCACGTCAGCCTCCGCGTCGTCTGCCGGCCGTGGCGCACCGCCGCGCGCCTGCAGTCGCCGGCCTGGTCGTTTGTGTGGCTCTTTGTCCGCGCCGACACCTTCCTCGCTTCGGTGAAGAAGGAACGATGAAGGTGGCATGTATTCGGCTAACTCTAGTGTTTGTAGGCATCATTAAATGGTTTACGAATATAATTTTTATCGTCTTTTGTGTTCTTTATACCGTCGCGATGTTGGAGGAATAGATAGTAGAAAGTTTTCAAGAAAAATGGCTAGTTGGGTGGTGTCCTGGCGTTTGGAACGGTTATTATGGGAAGTCTCAGGTTGTAGATGTTGCGAGGATGTGTTTGTTGGATCCGGCTTGCCTGCTCCCTCCTCATGCTCCTATCCGTGCTCCCACTTCATCCTACGGCTGTCTTTTTTTCTTTTTCCTTTCTAATCTAATCATTCTCCCCTTCCTCCTTATTTTAAAAAGGTAGGACCGAGTCTTATTTTGTTTCAATCAAATCAAGTCATGTACACGGGAGCACAAACGAGTGCACGCGTGCGGAGCAGGCAAATCTCGTCTTGTTATTGTTGGCCGTATGGTGCCTTAGAATGGCGGGCTTGCTCGTACACGATGTTTATCCACAGCAGACACTGCGCGTTTGCCACGTGGTACGAGAGAGACACCAACAACGAAATGAGTGCAGTTTGGACCTGGGAGAGGGAGTCTTGTGTCTCGTCGCTTGCGCCTTGTGCTGGACACCACCGCCCGGCGCAGCTCCGAGACAGCGACCGCCTTGCTCGTCTCCTCTAGCTCTCCGTCCAAGCACACTAGTCAGAGCGAACACGTCACACGGCCCACTCAAGCCTGTCTCATTCGACCATGGACGTGCCCACGCCGGCGTGCTCGCCGTCCTCGTCGGCGCAGCCTCCGCCGTCGTCGTCAGGTTTGTCTCTCGCCGCCTGCGTTGGATTCATTCACCATCCGTTTCTTTGCTTTTTTTTACTTGGTGTATACTTGGTGTGAGAGATACAGGCGTCGATGTGGCCGTTGACGCGGGGAAAGACGACGAACGGCGGCGGCTGCTCCTCGATGCCGCCATCGACGGCAACCTCGACCTCCTCGCCAGTACGCCCCGAAACGCCTTCAACGAAGCTTGTATTATTACTACTGTAATAAATCGACTAACAATCCATCTGATATTGGGACGTCCAGGGATGGCGCTGGAGCTGCTGCCGCCGGCGCCCAGCGCCACTGGCGCGGACGCCACCGCCGGCGTCTGGTCGACGTGCGGCAGGGCGCTGCACCTGGCCGCGACCAACGGCAGGACCGACGTCTGCCGCTACCTCGTCCAGGACCTCGGCATCCCCGTCGACGCCCTCTCCGACGAGCGCGAGACGCCGCTGCTCCTGGCGGCCACCTTCGGCCACACCGCCACGGCCGCCTGGCTCCTGGAGCGCGGCGCCAGCCCGCGCGCCCCGGACGTCGACGGCGAGACCCCCCTCCACTGGGCCGCCTACAACGGTACGTACGCACGCACGGTCCTCGCCGGCCGACGCCACCTCACTCTGCTCCGCGCTCCTGTTGCTTGCTCGCGTCGAGAGAGGCAGCGCCGCCGTGGCCATGGCCATGCCGTGCCGAGCGGGCACCGGTGCGCGTGCGCGACTGACATACTGGCGCGCCCTCCGTGATGCAGGGGATCGCGACCTGGCGATGCTGCTCCTGTGCAAGGGCGCCGACGTGGGCGCGGCGAACCCCCGGGGCACGGCGCTCCACGTCGCCGCCATGCGGGGGTGCCCGCAAGTCATCCGCGTCCTGCTGCGCCACGGCGCCGATGTATGTGCGGCCGTTCCTATGGTGCGTGCATTTTGTTCATGGCTGACCAGCTTGCGATTTTGCAGCCCAACAAGTTCGCCAGCCGTGTCTTCACGCCCTTGGTCTCGTCGCTTCTTGGTGGCTCCGTGGAATGCATGAAGCTGCTCATTGAGGTGCTACATTGCATTATCTTCTGCTAATTGATCTCTAAGTTCGTGTTGATTGCACAAATCATACTACCAGTTGTTTGCGATGTCGCGGTAACGGTTTTTTGTAAGTGGCACTTGCAATGCTTGGATTGCTGGAGTTCCATAGAATTTCCGCATGCATTGCGCCTATCGAATTCCCTTGTTCTAAACTGAGACTGTTCTGGAAATGTTAACTATAGGGTGGGGCTAATGTTCACGCCGGTGGATTCAGCGGAGCGACCCCTCTGTTGTTAGCATGCAGCCGCCGTGGCAACATCGGATTTGTCAAGTGCTTGTTGAAGGCTGGAGCAGATCCGAACATTCCTGACGAAGTGAGCATACTGAGTTTTATCCTTATGCCTGAACAAGAATGTTCCCCAGAAAACTCATGGTTTCTGTACTCTGTAACAGCTTGGTAGGTTGCCGATAGAAATCGCCGCGGTCCAAGGTGGAAAAAAACTAGTTCAACTTCTGTTTCCTGTGACTCGATGCCCTCCAAACATGTCTGGCTGGAGTGTTGCTGGCATCATGAGTTATGTGAATTCTGCTGCTTACAAGGAGCGGGTACGTCTTATTGATGTTAGTTACCAGTAGATACTAGCACTATTTACCAGCTCATCAACCCTTGCGGAGGGTCTTGTTTTAATCAGTTTCCATGCACTTGAAATGTAGCTAATTTAGTACTCCCTCTGTCCCAAAATTCTTGTCTTACATTTGTCTAAATACGGATGTATAAGTCACATTTTAGTATTAGATACATCCGTATCTAGAAAAATCTAAGACAAGAATTTTGGGAAGGAGTGAGTACTAATTGGCTTTGCTCGTATCAACACAACACTCCATGGTTATCTGGTAATTGGTTGCCGTAAAACTACTTTCTCGGTTTATAGGTGAGAAAGGATTCTTGTAAGAGGAAAGCTGAACTAAAACTAGAAGGGAACAAGGCCTACGAAATCAAGGACTACGACACGGCTATACTTATGTACAACATGGTAATTTCTTTTTTTGCTGTTGATTTTGTATGCACATGTTCAACATGATAGTATGTACAACATGGTAACAATTTTTTTTTTCACATTTAGGCACTGAAGTTCGATGATCCAAACGACATAGACGCCTCCATATATGCAAACAAGAGTCTCTGCTGGCTGCGCCTTGGTGTCGGCGACGAGGCGCTTTCGGACGCCCAGGCCTGCATCAGGTTATGGCCTGACTGGGGGAAAGGCTACTACCGCCAAGGAGAGGCCTTCCGTTTCCTGCAGGTGATCATCGCACTGCTGTTTGCGCTTCCCTTGTGTGCTTCAGAGGTTCAGATTCAGCCATCCAATACCCACCCATCGGTCGGCCGATCCGCTCAACTAACTATTGGGTGCCGGCCTGATTTGATTCACCCTTGTTCTTTCTTGGCTCATCAACATGGCATCTAATCTGCGCTTGTGTTAGGACTACGCCAGCGCTTACGCCGCGTTTGTCAAGGCATCGGAGCTTGATCCGCAGAACCCTAGGATCGCCAACGCCCTCCGGTAATCCATTTCTGCACTTGCATCCATCGCCATCGAACAAATTGAAACTTGCGTTACAAGCGTCCTCTGCAGGGATCTCTTGGAGCGCACGAAGGGCGCCTCGGTTTCGCGGCGCCTGGAGGAAGGGGTGCAAGGAAGAAGCCAGGTTCTGTCTGGGCCATGTGATCAAACAGTCCGAGGGCAGGGCTCATTTGTGCAGGCGCTAGGTAGAGGTCAGCCACTATCCAGTGGCCAGTAGGAAAACGGTGGAGCGGTGTGAAAACTAACTGTGGCGGGAGTCTGAGGCTGTATAGTTGTGTTTCTGGCGGGCTTTGTGGTTTGGTTTTGCGCGCCTGTTGTTGTTTAACGCACGTGGGGCTCTTTGTTTCCTGGGCCGTATAGCACGTCGCCTTCCCCCCAATGTGATGATCCCCAACCCTGCATAGTACCTTTTGAAACGGGCCTCGCCTTTCCCAACGTCATCATCGCACTATTCTTATGAAGGCTCTATGCTTATCGGGCCGGATAGCGGCCCAAGCCTGCTGCCACGGCCCTGCTGGAAATGTGCGCTCAGCAGCCATGAGAGAGCCTTTGTGAACAAAGAATGTCTACTGGGTAGTAGGGGTGAAAAAGCTGGAGCTCCTCCAGAAAAAAAACTGCTGAAAAAGAAACTGAGACACATGTGACGCAGCACCAAAGGCGTGGGGCTTTGTACCGCAAGGGCTCACATGCGCACAGTAGCCGCCCTGGCCTTCTTCTGCTGCCACAGTCTTCCATGCAGCCACTGGGCCTGGCTCCTCGCTCGGTCCAGTTCATCATCAGGGAAGGGGGGGGTTGCATTCCTACTACCGGCGGCCTCGTTGCTGCTGCTGCGTAGCCCAAGATTTCACTCTTTCGGAGCAATCTGGAAATGTTGGGCGCCACTGGCATGTAAAATCTTCATGTGGCTGGCAGTGCAATATCGACTGTGGACGTCGGACAGAAGGGCTAGACACGGTTTGCAAGACCAAACGTCTAAATGCTACTTTTGTGATCAAGAGGAAGACACAGTCGACCACATCTTGCTGCAATGTGTGTTCTCGAGGCAAGTGTGGTACCTGTGCATGTCGAGGATGGGATTGAGAGTGGAGCTTTGCCCAACATATGGATCCCATTTGGTGCAATGGTGGACGGAAGCTAGAAAGCGCATACAAAAGCAAACTCGGAAAAGATTTGACACATTCGTGATGCTCATTTGCTGGACACTCTGGAAACAGAGGAACGCAAGAGTGTTCGGATCAAACCATATCAAAAATGAATGGGAGACGGTGGACTTGATCTTCGATGACTTGAGGACTTGGGCTACGGCAGGAGCATCTGGAGGAAGACCGATACCCGAGTAGTAGAGTAGTATTTAGGAGTGGAGTGGAGGTTTGGTTGGGGTCGGCTTGTGACCATCAACTAGCTCATTGTTATAACTCTTGTACATATTTTTCTTCCTTCTATAAAGCTAAGGTACGCCTTTGGCGTACCCTCGAAAAAAAAAAAGTAATTGGTATGGTAGGCTTGCGTTTGGAGGCGAGCGTACGGGGGCATGTTTGTTCCGCCATCCCCATTCCCCACACGACAAAGATGCTCTCGCTCGCTTCTCGGGGCTCCCATGGCCGGCTTCACCGAGTTCGGAGTCCAGAGTCTAGGCTCCGCTTCTGCCTCGAGACCACAAAACTCCATCTCTCGACCTGTTATGAGAGTAGTCTCTCTCATCCTCACTGTAGCAGTAGTTATGGTGGGTGATTAGGCATTTTAGGCGCGCAGCAAATCATGCGGATTGGGGAGCCAAAGTACACGCATAATGCATCTGCATTCATATCATAGGCTAGGCTGCCTGGATACACATAGCCGGCGTGACAGCAGGCAGCATCGCGCGTACTGCGTACATGCATGCCATTGTCGCGTCCCACCGGCCGCGGCATTTTCTCCGCGCCGGGCCATTGCTGGTTGCTGTAGCAGTAGTTGGAGCATCTACCTCCGGACTCGATAAACCCGACCCATATACCGTCCGCGGACGCGTCCTCATATTTTTCTCCTGGCATTCACATATCTTAAATTCATGCAAATCCATGCACCTCGATCATAAATGACAGTGTGACATAAATAAAAAATGTTGGTACAAAGCATAGATAATGTCATGTGCTCCGTAAAATTATTGAATAGTTGTGTGTCCACATGATGATCTCGAAGATTCTGATGCGTGTGCAGAAAGTTCATGAGTTGAGCCGCATCTTAATTTTCCAGGATTTCAACTTGTTCTTCAGGTGCTTCAAAATCATTTTGTTTGGGCTACTCCATCACCCTCGTTCTCGACAATCATATCGTGCAAAATAACACAAATACACAATATGTCATCAGTTACCAGAAAGTTTCTGATTTTCACATCATTGCAGCGCTCCGCACAATTCCTCAACAAGCTTGAAGCACACCAAGTGCCCTCTGCACATCCTTCCTAGCCGCTTCATGCATTGTTGTAAAGTGGCTCTGTTTATTGCCATGCGGTTTGGAGTTGGTCTTCACAAACACCGCCTACTGAGGATAGATATTATCGGCAAGATAGTATCCCATTTTGTTGTCTCGGTCATTGACGATGTAGTTGCACCGCAGTGATTCCTCATTGCAAAGTCTCCTGAACACCCAAGATCGTTGAAGCACATTGATGTCGTTGTGAGAACCCGACATTTCAAAGAAAGCATGCCAAATCAATAAGTCATGTGGTGTCGCCGCTTCTAGTATGATGATGTCCTCTCTGGTGTGACCTTAATACATTTCCCGCAAACCTTTAGGGCAGTTCTTTCATTGCCAATGCATGTAATCAATTAATCCGAGCATTCCTAGAAACCCCCTTGCCTCTTCAATAGCCAACAACTTCTTCGTGTCCTGCGCATTCGGTTCTCTGAGATACTCAGGTCCAAACCTCCACCACGGCATGGGCAAACTTGACAGTAATCTTCAAGCACGTGCTCTCCCGCATCCTGGCCCATCTCACCAACGGCGTCTGTAGTAGTATCAAGTGCAAGCATCCTCAGAGCAGTCATGCATTTCTGCTTGGCAGAGAAAAAGAGTTGTCCGCAGCAATCTCTTGTGAGCTTGAAGTAGTCGTCGTCTGTCTCCACTCCCTCCATAATGCGCAAAAACAATGGTTTCCGCATGCGAAAACGGCGATGAAACCACGGATCATCCGGAAAGTAGGATTGAGAGCAAAGTAGTCCTTGTGCAATAGCTTTGCTCCAGACACCCTATCTCGGTTGATCACTCTTCTCCTTTTGATTGAGCACTTGAAGTTGAGAATATGCTCCACTTGCCGGTCCATTTTCTCTTGCATGCTCATGAGCTTGATCATGTCCACTTTGAAGAACTCATCTTGAATCATTTGATCAAGCTCCGTCGGTCCATACTGCTCGTGCGACGAAGCATTGGAATCCATTGTTTTCCTCAATAAAATCACAAAATATCCGATCGAACAACGCGTCGAGCACATCAAGCGCAAGACGGAGCCAGAGAGTTGTCGGGCGCGTACCGGGGTGGCGTCTGGGCCGGCGACGAGGACGGGAGAGAGGACTACTCTGCCGGAGCTGGCAGCACAGAGGCTAGAAACGGTTGCGGAGCGTGTGCGGCGGCGCAGCTGCGAGACGAACGGCGTGAAGGAGGACGAAGGAAAGAGATATCAAATGGATCCGACAGGTCTTAAGGTTGATTTTGATGCAATTTACGGTGGGATCGAGCTATCAGGTCCGACGTGACGGGCGTGCCGGCCCATGCGTATGAGACGAGTTTGGGGCACCAAATCATGCTCTGCTCTTATGGTGGGATGATTAGGCGCGCAACAAATCATGCGGATTTTTGAATGTTGGTAGCAACGTCTACCAAATTCATTGATTAGTGAGAGGAAACGATCGAGCTACAAGCGTACACAAGGTGAGTAGACGGCGAGCAAGCTCGACCAAAAGCCGAAAGCAAAAGCAAAGAAGAAAGAAACCGTGATTAACCGGGGTTAACAGGAAGAAAGAAATCAGCCCGGGTCAAAAGGAATGCCTGCTCCTGCCATGTTCCAAAGCCGTATCTCCTCTCTTGCTTTCTCGATGAAGCGCTCCCTGCCCAATTATTCTTGCTGAAAAATACGTCTATTCCTTTCGCGCCATATCTTCCATGCCATAAGTTGTATGATGGACAAGGTCCCTTTCTTCCTGTCTTCTCGTGCCCTGCCATGACATGCTATTAGCCATGCTTTGATGGAGACCAAACCATCCCATGATGCCGGCAGTAGCGCCGGTGCGTATGCGAGTTGAGCGATCTTCTCCCAGGCATATCTCGACCAGGGACATTCCAGTAGCAAGTGTGTTGGGGTTTCAAGATTCCTTTCGCAGAGAAGGCAGAAATAGTTGTTCTCCCATCCTCGACGCAGCAGCGCATCCGCGGTTAAGATTTTGCCCAGCATGGCTGTCCATAGAAAAAAGCGGCATTTACCCGGGGGCCATCCTTTCCAAATGAGATTGTGCCCCTCAGGTGTCACCGAGCCTTTGAATTGAAGCAGATAGGCGGACCTGGCGGAATATTCGCGGTTTGAGGTGAACCTCCATGCAATCTCATCTGGCTGGTTAGGCAGTAGCACCACCTCGTCCAATTTTTCCGCCAGGTTAGATAGCTCCTGTAGCATATCTTCGGTCAGCCCATGAGCAAGATCGCTCAGCCATGTCTGCTCTGTGAGTGCGTCATGCACCGTTCGGTTTTTCCTTGCCGATACTGCAAATAGGGCCGGTGCTAGGATTTTTGGGCACTGCCCGTGTAACCAACGATCTTGCCAGAAGCGGGCCTTCCACCCGTCGCCGAGTTTGAGCTCCGTTGCCATGGCAAACAACATGCGTTCTTTTTCGTCGCACGGTAGTGGAGACCGTGCCCAAGGGCGGGGCGGGTCCTGCCATGCCATCCACAACCATCTAAGTCGGAGCGCCGTACCAAATTTCCGTAGGTCCAAAACCCGTAGACCGCCAAGGTTTTTGGGACGGCAAATTTGAGCCCGTCCCACTCTGCATTTGCCGCCGCTACACGTGCCCTCTCCACTCCACAACCAGCAGCGACATAATTGTATGAGACGCTTTAGGACCCAAGCAGGCAGCTTGTGCACCGTCATCATGTATATGGCCAATGCGGTAAGTCCAGATTTGAGAAGGATGAGGCGTCCGCTCTTGTCCATCAGCCCGCCCTTCCATGTAGCAGTTTTGTTTCCAAATTTGGTCAGGAACGGGTCAAAATCTGCCTTTGTTAGATTTCTTAGGGAGAGTGGCATTCCCAGATAGGTTACCAGGAAAGACTTGCATGGGATGCGAAGGGGTGCCAGGACAAGTGCTAAGTTGATTATTGCACATCTAATTGGCAAAGCCATGCTCTTATCCGCATTTACTTTGAGACCTGAGACTTGGCCGATGCAATGGAGAAGCAGGTGGACCATTTGGGCATCTTTTACATTGGGGTTCATGAACATGGCGACATCGTCCGCATAGAAGGAGCAACACATTAAAGGAGATCGACCAGGTAGCTTGGTGAGTAGGCCACGCGCTGTCACGAGGCTCGGCATCCTTTGTAGCGGATCCATGGCCAAGATGAACAGGAACGGGGAAAGCGAATCACCCTGCCTTAGCCCTTGTCGGTGCTGTATGGCGTCAGTGAGCTGCCCATTCATAATCACCCGTGACGTGGATGTCCGGAGCAACATGGCAATCCTCTTGCGCCGACGCGTGCCAAAGCCTCGCGCCTCGAGCATGTCCAGGATGTAGGGCCAGGAAAGGGAGTCGAAGGCCTTCGCGATATCCAACTTTAGCAGGATTGTAGGCTGCTTCGCTTTGTGTAACTTTTTGATCGTGCTTTATATGTACAGGAAATTCTCCTGTATGCTCCGTTTTTTTATGAAAGCACTTTGACAATGGTCAACCAGGTTGTCTAGTTTAGGAGCTAATTTGGTAGCAAGAATCGTGGTGAAGATCTTGATGAGACTGTGCAATAGCGAGATTGGTCGGAAGTCTTTGAGCAAGTCAGCCCCTTGCTTCTTGGGTATAAGGACTAAGATAGCAGTGTTTATGCGATGCAAGCCCCGACTGTCCATGTGATAGAGTTGGTTCAGCGCCTCAAACAGATTGGCCTTGATTGTATCCCAAGACGATTTGAAGAAACCCCCTGAGTAACCATCCGGCGTGACACAAATCATGCGGATTGATGAGCCGAAGTACACGCATATAATGCATCTGCATTCATATCAGCAGGCAGCATCGCGCGTACCGCGTACATGCCATGCCATTGTCCCGTCCCACCGGCGCCGCGGAATTTTCTCCGCGCCGGGCCCAAGCATAATGGCAAGTACCATACGAATTGTATGCTATTCAAGCAGGCCTACGTATGAGCAGCTGGTGGCCCTGTGGTACACGCGAATCTTGTACATTCCCCTACTCTCTCTTTGGAGCGCACCGGCGTACCCCCCGGATTCTGTAGAGGACAGTGGAACGGGTTGTGGCCCCGCGGATACAGACGCAACGCCTTCAACGAAGTGGGCAATAAAAGCTTATCTTAGAACGGTTTTGTGAGGTAGAAATATGTAAAAACGTCCAAGAAACAAGATTGAAATGCCACGGCGTGTTGGGTGTTTAGAGCAACTTCAATGGGGCGATCCAAACGGATACGGATTTTGTTCGTTTTTTGTCATTTTAGGTCGTCTGTCCGCCTAGCGGACATGGGGTGGACAAGTGCGGCTGATGGATTCACCCAACGCGCATCACATAAAACACGGACAACAAACGAGATCCCCTTCTCTGCTTCCTCTCCCGTGCGTGTCGACGGCACCTCCACCCTCTGCTCCAGCCGTTGCCGACTGCTTCCTCTCCCATGCGATGTGGCAGAATGAACATTTTTCTCGTCATAAGAGGTCCGCATCGCTGATGGCCAACTTCAGGAAGGTTCTTTCTGACTGTAATCTTTTTGATTTGGGCTTTCATGGTGTTCCTTGGACATATAATAACAAGCAAGACGGCAACAAAAATGTCAAGGTGAGACTGGATCGTGCGGTGGCTTGCCCCCAATGGTCTTTCTTATTCCCAGAGTGCAAGATTTCTCATATTATTAGTTCAAGGTCAGATCATTGTCCTCTGCCCATTCAATTGATGGGTTTTCCTCGTTCGGGTAAAGTAATTAAACAATTGAAGTATGAAGCCTACTGGGAAAGGGAGGGTATGGTCTTTGAGGATCAGATTAAAGCTTCCTGGAATGAAGGTACGTATGTTCAGGATCTGAAGGATGTGGCCAACAATTTGAATAGTGTGCTTGGTAAATTGCATGCCTGGAGTAGGAAGTACATTGGATATATTCCCAAGAAACTTGAGCAGGCTAGGAAGAGACTTGATGTACTCTATAAAAGGAATAATCACGATGATATGCTAGAAATAAAAAGAATTCTCAAGGACATGGATGAGCTTCTTTTTAAAGAAGAGATATTATGGAAACAAAGATCTCGGATTGATAAAATTAAATGGGGGGATAGGAATACAAAATTCTTTCGATCAAAGGCTTCCTAGAGGTCCAAAAAGAATAATATCTCTAGGCTGAGGAGGAACGATGGTACAGTTACTGAGAATGTGGATGAAATACAGGAAATCGCTAATTCCTTTTTAAGCATTTGTACACCTGCAATGGTATGGTTGATCCTTCTCTTATTATTCCGCTTGTCAATCCAATTATTACTGATGAGATGAATGATGATTTATGTAACCCGTTCTCGGATCAAGAAATCGGTGACGCCCTTTTTCAAATTGGACCCCTTAAAGCTCCAGGTCCAGATGGCTTTCCTGCAAGGTTTTTTCAGCGAAATTGGGGATTGCTCAAAGAAGATATTATTCGTGCAGTAAAAAGGTTCTTTGACACTGGGGTCATGCCGGAGGGTGTAAATGATACGGTTATTGTTCTAATTCCTAAGGTGAAGAACCCCCAGTCGATTAAAGAGTTCCGGCCTATCAGTCTGTGCAATGTTATTTATAAAATTATTTCTAAATGCCTCGTCAACAGATTGAGACCGCTTCTTGATGGTATGATCTCTCCATCCCAAAGTGCTTTTATCCCTGGGAGACTAATCTCTGATAATGCGCTTATAGCCTTTGAATGTATGCATTCTTTGAGCACGCTTAAGGACGGCCTGGGTGAATTTTGTGCTTATAAATTGGATATGGCAAAGGCGTATGACAGGGTCAACTGGCATTTTTTGAAGAGCATGTTGGGGGCATTGGGATTCGCTCCGGGGTGGATAAAATGGATTATGGCTTGTGTTACATCAGTCAAGTTTTCTGTTCGCTTCAATGGCCAACTGTTGGAATCATTCTCCCCGTCCTGTGGTATTAGACAAGGGGATCCTCTATCTCCGTATTTATTCTTGTTCGTGGCGGAGGCGCTATCTCTGTTGCTTCAGGATGCATGTTCTAGAGGTGCTCTTCTGGACTTCAAGGTTAATAGGAATGCCCCGGGTGTCGTGGTTCTAAGCCTGACAGTAGAGTGGGGGGTAGGTATGGAGAGGCAAGGTCCTAGCTATGGAGAGGTTGTAAGCACAAAGGATGTACGAGTTCAGGCCCTTCTCGGAAGAAGTAACAGCCCTACGTCTCGGAGCCCGGAGGCGGTCGAGTGGATTATGTGTATATGAGCTACAAGGTGCCGAACCCCTCTGCCTGTGGAGGGGGGTGGCTTATATAGAGTGCGCCAGGACCCCAGCCAGCCCACGTAGGAGAGGGTTTAAGGTGAGTTAAGTCTGGGGCGTTACTGGTAACGCCCCCCATAAAGGCCTTTACTATCATAAAGTCTACTTGATTACAGGCCGTTGCAGTGCAGAGTGCCTCTTGACCTCCTGGTGGTCGAGTGGGTCTTCGTGGTCGAGTCCTTCAGGCCAGTCGAGTGAATCCTCGTTGGTCGACTGGAAGGCGACCTCTTCTGAGGATGTCCTAGGGTAAGTTACTTGGATCAGGTCCATGACCCTACCCCAGGTACATAACCCCATCATTAGCCCCCGAATGGATTGAGGCTTCGAGTGAAGAAGGAGTTGACGTCGTTTCCGATTAACCTTTGCGCTCCGGTTGTGCGCTGTTCTGGACCAAAGAATCCTTTTGTCGACAGGAGACAACTTGCCTTCAGTCGACTTGATCCATTCTGTTTTTGCGTCGAGTGATCTTTCAGGCTTCGACGATCTCCGAGCGACGGATCGCCGGAAACACCGCGCCTGACAGACTGATTTGTTGCTCGCGGATTCCGCGGGATGCGAAATTTTGGGGCGCGCGCGAAGCGGGGCGGACCGCGGCGTTCGGATGGGACGGGGCATGGACGCCTCGATCTCTGCGCCGCCTTTTTCGCCACGTATCCCGTCTGCATAACTGTTCCAGATATGATTAGATCGATCGGGCCCACCTGTCATCCACTCAGAAGGGGCCTTATAAATGTGCCCGGCGAGGATTTCTGTGCTGCGCCTTAGCATTCTCCCCCTCTCTCTGCTTCCTTCCTCCCTGCTCAGCGTGCTCGCTCTCGCCCCCGCACCACTTCCCTTCGTGCATCTCGCCGGCGACCATGGCCAAGGAGAAGACGGCGGCGCTGGAGCGTGCAAAGAAGGCGTCGGCGTCGGACAAGGCGAAGGGGAGATCCACCAGCCGCGGAGGGTCCTCGTCCAGATCCCGCCTGCCGAAAGGCTGGGTCCAAGGAGACTGGATCCAGTCGACCATCACTGAGAATGACATTCTCGACATGGCCAACGAGGGCTTGATCCCCCACGGAGCTGCGAGGCTTCCGGGGAAGGAGTGGCAGCCTCAGCCAGAAGAGGGTGAGTGTGTGCTTTTGGCCACCCATGTGGATCGTGGGTTTTCCTTGCCGCCGAGTGTTTTCTTTCGTGGCTTCTTGAATTTCTTCAGAGCGCAGCTCCACCATTTTACCCCAAACTCCATTGCCTATCTTGCTGCGTTCGTGTCCATGTGTGAGGGTTTCTTGGGCTGTCGACCGCACTGGGGTTTGTTCAAGCATATATTCACGTGTCGCTCTCAGACCGTGAAGAAGGCGAGTCCAGGCGACGAAAAGACCCGAGTCGTCCAAATGTGTGGGGGTTTGGGCATCCAGGTGAGGAACAAGAGCACCTTTCCGCCCATGACCTTTCCCGAGTCAGTCAGAGGCTGGCAGTCGACCTGGTTCTACTGCCGGGACCAGTCGACGCCGGGACAGTCGAGTGGACTCCCACAGTTTACCATGGACCGAGTGAACAAGCCCTCCTCTCTGAAGTTGATCCCAGAGGAGAAAGCTGATGTGAAGATGTTGATGGAGCGCGTGGTGCAGTTGGTTCGGGAGGGAGTGACGGGCATGGATCTCCTGGAGGTCTTCCTCAGGCGTCGCATCCAGCCCCTCCAGTTCCGGAGCCACTGCATGTGGTTGTACTGTGGGACCGAAGACGAGACTAGAGTCCATCCAGAAGCAGTCGATGATGTCACTCTGGAAAGATGGATGGTAGCCGTCACCGGAAACAAGGACAACCCACGCGGAGCCAGAAGGATTCCTCCACTCGACCACAACAGTGATCCAAATAAGGTACACTTGCCCTGCTCTCCACTGCATTCTTGTCGCATTCATCTCTGTCTACTCTGCCGACTGGTCGACTGATCATTGTCTTGATATCTGCTAGGCCCTCACCGAGCTGTACTCGATGCCCAATGGGGCACAAACTCCGACTGAGGAAGGTGAGGCGAGTGGGGGCGAGAGCCAGGACGAGGAGGAATGGGACTCGGACGTTGCAGGGGACGACGACGACGATGATGATGACGACGGCGATGATGATGACGCCGAAGACGAGGAGGAAGAGGAGGAGGTCGTGCCACCGCGCTCGGAAAGGCGGTCGAAGCTCGTCCACGACCCTTCGACTGAACGTGGCAAGGGGGTTGCGACGCAGTCGACCAAGCGCCCTAGGACCACTTCTCCAGCGCGGACTGAAAAGGCGCCGAAGCAGCCTAGGGGGGCTCCGCCAAAGCCGATCAAACTCTTGCCGAAGATGAAGGTGTCCATCCCCACCATATCAGGGTAACTGTGCTGCTCATATTTTCTTATTCTGTGTGAACTTTATCTCTGGTCGACGCTGAAGTTAGTCGACTGATCCTTTGGAGTTGCAGTGCTGCTACTTCTGAGACCTCGGCCCGGGCTGATGACCACGAGATGGAGGATGCAGCAACTTCGAACCCAGGTACTGTATTCTTAACACCGTTCTTAGTCGACTGACTCGCGATCTCTGATCCTGATTCTTCTCCGCAGCTCCACCCAACACTGTTATCAATCTCCCTAACGACGACGAGGATGAAGAACCACTGACACGCAGGAGGAGTCGGAAAGCGTCCGCCAGTAAGGTGCCTCAGGATGTGACGGCGCCTGAGATTCTGACTGTGGAGGAAGAGAACACCACTCGACACACGGTGTCCTTCGCAAATCCACTGACGAGTGCTCAGCAGCCCTCTCTCTTCACGACGCACCACGTCCCCGAGGACCAAGCTGGCGCAGCGAAGGAAGCAATACGCCAGGCGGGACTCATGATGGAGCAGCTGAAGACCATCCGGGATGCGAGCCAGGCAGCTTATGACGCCAGTTCTGCCCTCCAAAGCAATGTCCAGGTCAGTCGACCACTGTTTGTTCTGTTGGATATGCTACCAAAAACTTTTCTTTTCCGGAATTTATAGTAGTCACCCACTGGGTGTGTCGAATAAACTCCGTGTTAGCGGGGGCACGCTGAGTGCACCCGCTGGGTGTAGTCCCCAAGGCTAAGGTCGACTGCTGGCAGTCGGCCTTAGGCTTTATGATGTCAATCTTTCTGTCAGTCGACTAGTCGACTAGATTTCACAAACCGATGGGGGCACGCTGAGTGCACCCACTGGGTGTAGTCCCCAAGGCTAAGGTCGACTGCTGGCAGTCGGCCTTAGGCTTTATGATGTCAATTTTTCTTTCAGTCGACTATGTCGACTGGATTTCACAAACCGGTGGGGGCACGCTGAGTGCACCCACTGGGTGTAGTCCCCGAGACTGTGGTCGACTGCTTGCAGTTGATCACAGTCTTAGAGAATGCATCTCTTTTTTTTTTGAGGTCGACTGGTCGACTTTGTCTTCATCGGTATTAGTGGGGGCACGCTGAGTGCACCCACTGGGTGTAGTCCCCGAGACTACGGTCGAATGCTTGTATTTGGCTGTAGTCTTAGAAATGTGTGTTTTTCCCTTTTTCACTCGGAAGTGAATTATATTTGACATTTAGTCGATTGGTTCTTCGCAGAACTCCTGTGATCTTGCGGCTCGCTACTCAGAGCTGGAACAAAAACATACTCAAGTCGAGCTGAGCTTGAAGCTGGTTCAGGAGAAGCTGACAAAGGCAAAGGAGGAGACCGAAGGTATGTTTGGTGAGACCCTGACGACTGCTTTTCCCCTTTGCTTGTTTCAAAATCTGATCTTGCTGTAACTTGCAGGTAAGGTAACGGAGGCCCAGCAGAAGAAAGACCTTGAGCTAGCTGAGAAGATCAAGCTTGCTGACGAGAAGTTAGCTTCAGTCACCAAGCTCGAACAAGACAATACCAATCTGAAAGCTGCTCTTGGGATTGCCAACAAGGAGGTCAGTCGACTGAAAACTGATAAAGCTGCCCTGACCGACCAAGTCAGCAAATTGACTGAGAAGAAAACTGAACTGGAGGCCTTCCTGAGTGGCCTTGCCAAGAAGCTGTTTCTTATGCTTGAAGGTAAACCTCCATGTTTGGCAAATATTTCCAATTGTGGCTTTTTCCATTCGACTATCCCCTTGACTTAGTGATCATCCTTGCAGAATTTTGTCAAAACTTTGAAGAAGAAACCAGCCGACTGGAGCCAAACCTCGACCCCGTCAATTCTCCGGTGAACGACGAAGTTGCCATGGATATTTTCCGACTGGAGTCTCGTGTTGCAGCTGTCGTGGACTATCTCGCAAGGCTGAAGGCCGCCACATCTCGCATCGACTCGACGCTCTGGCCTGAGGAGACACTTCAGAATGACCTTGAGTCGCTGATGGCCCGCTTGAACACGATCCCTGGTCGAGTGCAGGAGTGGAAGAAGTCCTCGGCTCGGTGTGGTGCAGATGTCGCTCTGTGTCTGGCCCGAGTCCACTGCAAAGATGCGCGAGAAGAGAAGCTGGCGGCCCTTCGGGTGGCCAATACCAAGAAGCACGACTTCAGGTCCTTTATGGAAACTTTCCTTGCAGCTGCCACTCGGATCGCCGACGGGATTGACCTTAATGAATTTGTTGCACCTTCCAGCCCTCCACAGAAGGGGTAAAAAACTTCTTCTGGCTCGACGCTTTAAATTTGCCTCGGTATGCCGAGTGGAATTGTAACCGACAAACCTTAACAGGCTTGACGCCTGAGCACTTTCGGTTCCTTTAGATGTCGATTCAAACTTGGATTTGGTGCTTGAATACGATTGCCTTCGGCTCGGAATGTCTTTTGCAGGTTCAAAGCAAGGTGCCTGTACTGCAATCGACTTATTCTTTAGTCCACTTAGGCGAGCACTGGGCTGCAGCTAAGCCCTCCGAATGAGAGGGTTGCTCTCCACTCGGCAGGGTTTTTATACCTTAGGCGAGCACAGGGCTGCAGCTAAGCCTCCGAGTGAGAGGGTTGCTCTTCATTCGGTAGGATTTTTATAACTTAGGCGAGCACATGGCTGCAGCTAAGCCCCCCGAGTGAGAGGATTGCTCTTCACTCGGTAGGATTTTGATAACTTAGGCGAGCACGAGGCTGCAGCTAAGCCCCCGAGTGAGAGGATTGCTCTTCACTCGGTAGGATTTTGATAACTTAGGCGAGCACGAGGCTGCAGCTAAGCCTCCGAGTGAGAGGGTTGCTCTTCATTCGGTAGGATTTTCATAACTTAGGCGAGTG